>NC_081151.1:21146711-21446711 GCF_958295425.1 Solea solea | reverse complement strand
CAACTGCATTCAAGAGTGCCTGTTGACAATAAATAGTACTTTTTTTGTGTCATTAACCATCATAAAACACTTGACTATCTACTTTTGATGAAGATGATCACGTCATCATCGCGTCACATCATCACGTTGTCAACAAAAACTGTTGAGAACAGCAACTGCTTATCTGTTGCCATGACACTGGATAACTGTCTGAAAATGAAGTGCCGCCAAGACACTTCCTTTCCTCGTTTACAGGACACGTCAAGTGGCGAGTGAGATTATCTGTAATTTCCTTTGGATTTGGACGTCCGACCTTCACACGGAGACAGAGTCCACTGTTCTCACCTCCAGATTACTGCTGGCCTCGTTACGTGACCCAGTGCCGTTCTCGCTCGGCTCATTCTCTGCCTCCGTCAGACACAGTAAATGGGGATATATCGGCAGAGGAGTGATGAGGGCATATAAAAGCAACAGCGAGGGAAGCGGAGGGAGGGAGGGAGGGGTGGATGCGGCGAGCGTGGACCTGACTCAGCTGAACAGATGATCGTCCGTGACAACAGAACCAGTGGAAGTGGGTCAAAGGCCCACACAATCACCCTAAACCGAGCAGACACTCGGAGTCTATTAATTCAACGCTGCAAACGAGCGACGCCTCGCAAATTACCATAATATGCTAATTGAAATCAAGTACTTATTTCAGGCCATTTTAGGCCAGTTTTCGCCTTAAGTATCGACATTAGCTCGGTGTGGTTTGTCCCCCAGCACGTGATAATAATGATGATAAATAATTCTCCTGTGGTCCAGCCCAAAATACTTCTCCTCTGGCAATTCTAAAGCAGGTAACACTCAGCTGCTAATCCTTTTTAATGTGAGAAAGGAGAAGTGCTTATACATATTCATGCATATTAACGCACTGTTGCGGCGCAGCCTGACAGGGGAGCTTATTAAATTGTGTTTCTTTAAAACCACCGTGACATTCCGGAGTCGAAATCTTGTCCCAACCTTGTTAGCTTGTGTAAATAACAGCGATGCGGGGGGAACGCTAACGCCGCACCCCCCCCCCTCGACACGACGAGCCAAATGAAGATGTGTTTTGGCATTTTCACCCCGAGACAATCAGTCAACGCACAACAGGGGAGGGCTGCACTCGTGTGCATGAGAAGTAGCCGGCAAATACTAATAACACAAAAAAAAGAAAGAAAAAAAGCGCCGAAGGCTCCTCTCAGCAGAGCAGTGAGCGGCAAAAACGGTGATGTAACAATAACAATGTGACAATAATACAAATGAATACCAGAAATTGGAACAAGTGGACGGAAATTCATTCATTCATTCATTCATTCATTCATTCATCCATTCTCTGAGGTTTATTCCTTTGAGAGCGACCGAGGAAGCTGGACCCGAGGCAGCAGCGTGCATCTTGTCACCGCTCCATCACCGCGATGCCAGAAAACAGACACAAACAAACCACTCACACTCACATTTACACCGGAAATCAGTCCATTTAGAGCAGCGGGCCGCACTGACATGAGTGAAGCAAGTGAAGTTTTTAAAGAAATCATCTTTACATACGCAAATGCTGTTAAAGCAGTTGTGACATGTAACCCCACTGATTTATTCCCTCTCCTGTGACTATTTCAAAATAAAGGTCAGGCAGTCAAAGGTGCGAAAGTGAGACAGAAATTTTCTGCACACGTCTCACCATATCAAACTCTATTAAAAAAATAAAATTATTTTTACCAGAATGTTACTCAGCTGACCTTTAACCCTTCTGATACTACAGCTTTAACAACCATGACACAAAATTGGAAATTGGACATTTTAAGCTCTCGCCTGATTTGGGTACGTCTCTACAAATCTGTCGTTCGCCAAAGCTAAAGTGACGCAAAGTTGACCTCAGTTCCAGAGTGAATGGACGGATAAATATTTACGTAACTTAACAAGCACCAAACCGGAGTGTTTAATGTGCAATCAATCTGCATTTATGTGCTAAAAGAGCACATTAACTTAAAGAGGTGCTCGCTACGGAAGTCAAATCACTTCAACGCAGCCAAGCGACGTCGGGTCAATCACTGTGTAATTATTGACGTGGGACTTAACTTTTGCACCTCTGGATGCTGTCTGGATCTGATTATGATGCCATGTTAAAGTGAATAATAGTTGGAGTGGGCATTAGCATAGATGTCGAGGAGGTAGCAGCCTATTGTTTCGTCATATTTGGGTTTCTTAGAAATCTTTGCCGGTTACATTTAAAGCCAACATCCCTGAAAGTGATTCCAAACTAAACTGAAAAGACTCAGAAAAAGCAGAGATGATTGTTTAAAGAGCATTTGTGCATTCATGTTTGTTTTGTGTAAACTGTGATCAGGCAGTGCACTCCAAGGCCCCCCGGATTGTGAACCTAATAAAGTATAATGACATGCTTTATAATGAGGACCCGCTTCCTGAGGGCACTTCATATATTATGCAAATCTGCAGGCAAATTAAGCAGCAGCGCTTAACTGAGTTAGTGTGGGGTCAAGAGCGACCGCGGGAACAGCGCAGCGTCCGCTTTCATCCCTCCCAATGAAACAGCCGAGCCTCATCTTTTTGCATCTCTAAAGACCGATGAAAGAAACCGGGGCCAAACTCCTTTTATTAACTCTCATTATTTTCAAGTGTTCACCTCTGCAAGCTGCTGGTGTGTGTGTTTTTTATTTGGTGTATTTATTTAGGGTTCGCTGGTTTTGACGGATGATAACCGAGGTGAGTCAAAAGACGAGACTTCCACACATACAAACATCTGCGCGGCAGGCGAGAGCGAGCGCTCGGAGGAACCTACGAAACCAAGGCATTGACAGAAGCTTGTGCCTCATTCTTCTCTGCTCTGCAAGGTCAAAAAGCCCCCGTCTTGTAGGTGTACTCCACAATGTAACATCCAAACAGAGTCAATGAGCACTCGAACGTCCACCGCGAGTTGCTAATGCGAGGCAGCACTTACGGCTCCTTTATATGCAGCACTTCACAAAGAGAAATGGTTTCAGGTGAGCTGAGCTCATTCAAATACATTTCAGACGCCATTATGCAACTCCAAACGCTAACAAGAGACACACAGAAATGTCAGGGTCTGAAGGAGGCTTTAGAAGATTCTAATTCCAGGGTTTTGAGACCAAATCCAGGACCGAAAAACACATGGAACACAACAGCTGATGTGAGTGAAGGCATGTGTGCCCAAACAGGCACTCAACTGTAGTGCTCGTGCAGCACCAGTGTCGCTAGACGTACCCTAATTATCATATATCAGATTTGTACAGTTGGCGCTAGGGATGGGAATTGGTCAATATCTAATATCCGTATCGGTAGATATATATTTTATTCAGTTTTGGAGGATTGTAATTATGAGTTCAGAGGACGGAGGAGAGCCTGACAGCACGGCGGCCATGACCGCGGGCACAGATTGTCGTATTGCGATGTCAGATGTTTCTCAAAGTTGCTCGCCAAGAAGTCAAGAAAACTTTCAACGTTCACAGATCAGAGTATGTGGATGGTTTGGCTTTTATTTTGAAGGATGAGATCGGATGTGGTTGCTGTGTGACGTTTTACTTTGTGAAGCGATGAACACTTATGACGACACCGCCCTGTTACTAGCGTACGGTGATAAAGAGGCAGAACCCCAGACTTGGGATTTGTGTAAATCTACCCTCTTTTCCAGGTGATGAATAGAAGGTCAGAGGTGGTGTGTTCCCACGTTCAAAATTCAAAACCTGATTTTATCTAAGGAGTTGAAATGACTCAATCCATATTTGTTGGCCTTTATCCTTTAAAAAAAAAAAAAAAAGATTTGTCCTTTTGTACAAGTTCATCCTTTTAAAAACTCCATTCTCACCAGTCCTTTGCCTTCCTGAACACACTGGGGAGCTTCACTAACGAGGCCAAACAGGAGTGGTGTGGCTGGTAAGATAGCTCACCTCACTGACCAGCGCTGCACAACTTCACGCCGCGAGCCAGAACGTGCCGAGCATCCGGAGCGGAGAGACGTGAGCGACCATCAGGTTCACACGGAGCCTCTGGGAATTAGTGTGTGAGCTGCAGGTGTCGAGTCTGACAAGATAATAAAATGGAGAGTGAGTGGTGATTTTAGTTTATGGTGAAACATATGTTGCTGTTCTCTCTCTACTTTATGTCTAAATATTGTGAATAAAAAGTGTACACACTCCTGTTGGGTCTTTTTCCTCACATTTAATGTGACCTATGACCTGTGAAAATGTACAAAAAGCTGGTTGCATAGGTGTGCACACCCATAACCCGCTTATGACCGTCATGGTATTCTTTTACTTTGATTTTACAGCTGTAGAATTGTCCAAAAATGTTCAATCGGTGAGTGCTTCTGCCCCTTTTCCCAAGATAACTTTCACTTTCCACTTTGTTGATGCACCTTTTGATTAAAATACAGCATTCAGTCTTTAGGTGTCAATTAAAGAGACTCCGATTAACCCCATGGAGCCACAAGTGCTCCCTTGTATTATACCGCAGTATGTCGGTACTTAAATATCGCGATAATATCGTATCGTGGGCGTCTCTGGTGCCAATTAAAGCAGTCCATAGCCAGGAGGATAGGAATTGGGCTCCTACAGGAAGGTTGCTGGTTCAATACCGCGACGGCCATGGGCTGGGGTGCTCCTGAGCAAGGCACCCGATCTCCCATTGCTCCATGGGCGCAGATACAGTAAGTGCTGCCCACTACTCCTACGCCTGGCTTGTGTGTTCTCTACTGGTGTGTAAGGAGGATGGGTTAAACGCAGAGGACACATTCACTATCACTAATTGGTGTGTGTGTGTATGTGTGTGTGTGCAAAATTTGACTATTTGAGCCCTATTTCAAACATTCTGCAGCATGAACGGAGACCCTGAAAATAAACCCAGGGAGTCAAAAGGAAACATGTTTGTCGAAAACACTCGGGGAGTTGATCCTGTTATTTTAATCTCTGTGCGACCCTTCCTCGTTTGGGAACGCGTCACGAACTCTGACTGAACTTCCAGAGAACCTCAACCACACAAAAGTTCCCCTTCACACTTTTTTATTTCCCCCAGTTCCGACACTGTGGGTTTAACTTTCTGTTACCATCCTATCATCGCCGCCTTTCGCCCTATGTCAGCATAGAAATAGAGCTTTTGTCCATGTACTTTAGAACGTCAGGACTTCCAGTGGAACGAGCGTCCAACCACAGACGAGATTTCACCAGCGCATCCTCTTCTCAGCACCGTAATTCCTAAACGGTCGAATAAATAACTGCCGGAAATGGAACGTGAAAGTTATCTTGGAAAAATGGGCGGAAGAACTCACTCACTGAACATTTTTTTGGACAATTCTACAGCCGTAAAATTAAAATAAATCCTCTCGATGGTCATGAGAGGGTTAATTATATGACTATGATGTGCAATAATTGTCCCACTGGTTTGAGAATCATATATTATATACTCTTTTTGCTTTTATTCGCCCTGTTCCAGTCACATTGGACATGCCTGTGGAACCTTAAACGATTTGTACATTTGTCAGCTGAAGTATAAATTGAAAAAAGCTCAAATGATGCTACGTTTAGATTTTATTTAGCACTTAAACACTACGTTTACTGCATTTACACACACATACAGTCTGTGTTATATAAAGAACAAACTATGAGCTGCCAAGCAGTTTTGGAAAGAGGAGGATGTTTTTTTGTTTTGTTTACTGTTCAAATTAAAATCATCAGCCAACAAGTACTTTTTTTTTTGCATGTCATTGAACATGAAGTGTTACTACATAAGCCATTAACAATTCCCAGTTTGTTCTAGTGGCACTTGTTTTAAACTAAAACATGAAATAAAATAGGTACTTAAGTGGCTGCAGTTTTATCCACTTGTTCAAATATGGAATACACTTAAAATCATTATGATGCTGCTGTGTTTCAGACCTCAGATCCACTGTCTGATGATCAATTTACACATTTATTTCTGGAAATGAGTAAAAAAAACTGTATGTTTTTGGGTGAAGTGGCCCTTTAAGGCCTGAGAAATGTGGTTCTTTTTCTCAAGGTGGCAAGAACAAGAGCAGAGTGAGTTCTGGCCAGGACTTTTCATATATCACAAGGAACTCCTGAAGGAATTTCTGTCCATAGAGGAAAACAACCATCTACACTCACGCTTATGGTCAATTTAGTTTCCAATTTTGCCTAATCCCCAAATCTGTATATGAGAACGTGGCGAAAACGCATGGAAAGATCATGGTCATGAACCCTGGTCTTCTTGCTACAAAGGCCAGAAGACTCGGACCGCTACACCAACCATGGGGGCCAACTTAAAACAGTATTTTTTTGAAATGCTGGATCAATAAATAACATTACTAGATACCCAAATGCACGTGTTTTTCACAAGAATTCTACATTTTTAGAATGAAAAAGACAAAACTATGTATATGATGCTGAGAGAGGGGATTCAAAAACAGACAGCAAAGACAGAAATATGAGGCCATACTGAAATGAGGAAAAGCAAAATAGTGTCTGCTGCAAAAATAGATCATTATCTATATTCATTTTCCCTAAAGCCAGTCAGTGTCACTGCAAATATCTGTCGCAAATGCCACGGAAATTCATCACAAATTTGACCAGATATTTCACTCTGAAAAACATAAATGTCAGTGAGTGGAGCCAGAGGAAAAGTCACGCACGTCCTCACCAAATTTATTTGGCTTCGCCCGACAGAATCAAATATCAAATATGTGTCTCCTGAAATTTCATGTTTTCATTTATTTGTGGAAGTCTGGTCATGTAGTTATGTATGGCTTGTTTTGATCTCTGTTTTCCTTCGACTCCGTGAGTCCAGCTTTGACTTTCAGTCTTCAAAAGCTCTACAAGTAAAGATGTAACGTGTGTGTGTGTGTGTGTGTGTGTGTGTGTGTGTGTGTTTGTCGGGTACAGAGATTAATGTAAATATTGAGCTGGCAAAGTATAACCCCGATACATTAGACACCTCATTAGGCACAAACAGTCAGGGTCGCTTCATCTTCAAAACGCTGCTGCGGCATAATTTACACATTTAAACGAGTAAACATGGACTTTTGAGTGAAGCTATTGCTCCAGAGATATATTATTATTATTATCATCATTATTGGATCAGTGTAAGCTGCTTCATCCACCCACTCAGGTCTGATAGTTTTGCTTGACGGAGCCCATTATCAGATGAAATAATCTTCTCTATTGTCTCCGATCATGAAAAGAAAACAAGAAGCAGAATAATTACATCGACAGTCACCGAGAGTTACGCACTGCAGCTTTAAGTTGCCTTTATGATATAATAAACCTGCTCGCTCCAATTCATTTTGACAGAACAGCAAACAGTCCGCCGTGTTCTGAATCACCTCAACCCCGCTCAGGCACAGATGTTCCAGACGTTCCAAGAGCAAAAAAAACAAACTTTACAAGAATTTTGAAGACGAGCATCTCAGACTGACATCTCCAGAAACACAGAGACGTTCTTTTTCCTATAAATAACCAAATAAAACTTTATGTGCAGACATAAAGAAATTCCCAAGACTGAACGTCCTCCCCTTTAAAAAAAAAGTGGCAGCAGGCTTCGTATCAAAAAGCCACTCTGCAAATTTTAGTCACGACACGAGTCCAAAGTCTGCCAGGATGCAACATCAACGCGGTGGCAGAAGCAACAGCGTTCGTAGTCGCTGGGCAAAGCAGAGCCAAGGAAGGCGAAGGTGAATAAATCAATCAAGTGTAGAAAACATCAGTGGAACGCCAACACATGCGTCGAGCAGCAGCAGCAGCAGCAGCTCTATTTTCCAAAAGCTACATTAGCTACAGAGATTTGGAAATAAAAACCACAGGAACGATGACGGTACACGAGAAATTTAATTAAATTCCTTGTCTCACAAGCGAAGCCAATACATCCTGTCAACTGCTCCCAGGCTGCTATTCTTGACCGTTGATTTACTTTATTGTCATTGTACAGGACATACAATGCGAATGAGCCACGACTCATGACAATAAAACAATCAGACATAAGACACAAAGCCGCAGGATGGGAAACATAAACAATTATAACATGAAGAAGACCCGACTAAAGTCATTAAAAGGTTGTTAATTCATAAATAAATGAATATAGCACATAGCTGAACATGAATCTAGATTTTCAAATAAATAACAGCAATCTGAGACCTTCCGTGTGTCACAGTCAAATAGCGACACGCTCATTTGATCCAACGCCGTAACCAAGGTGGTTTTATGTGTTATTGTCTGTAACTCACTGTCTACACAAGTCTTTTTTGAACCCTTACAATAACCTTACTAACACTCACAACAAATAGCAGACACATTTTATGTCACGACTGAGCCGACTAGGTGGAAGAAGCACACGGCGTGAGTAAAGTGAGAAATAAGCACTGACAGATATAATTTCAGAAGTGGATTCTACTGTCGAAAATAAACACCTGTAGGTTCAGTAGGATTATGAAATCATACTTTAACACACTATTACGACTTTGGCTCCTCACGAACATGATCGTCTGTTATCGAAAACGCGTTGTTCGCAAAATGAAGAGACCTAGCATGAGAATATCTATTATTACAGCAGGGATTTGCAAGTGCCGTCACTTGTGGGACTGCTCATAAAGGGTACCCTATCAAGTTCGCCTGTTCATTCATGTAAGACTGCAAGTATGTGCAGATAGTTTTACATGATAAAATTAGTATAATATGCACCACATGCTGCCATGTTCATGTAAAATAAATAAAATAATGTTGTGACAAAGTAACGTAAGGGGAACATTCTAGGAACCAAATGTGCAACAAAAAACTAACTTTAGGAAAACTTTCCACATCAATCAAAAGAGAACCTACGATCCAGCAACGAAAAGGTAACATTCCCAGAACATTCTGGGAACCAGAAATTGTTAGCTGGGTGTGCTATACGAGCTTCCTCTGGGGGAAGAACATCAGAAATAATGTTCTACTGTTTATACCAGGGTATGTGATGGGGAGTGGAGCTGAGGAATTTTGACCAGAATGTGTAGAAAATGAAACAAATTACAAAACCTAATTGTATTTTAACATAATTTTTGTTACTTTGAAAGAGAGATAAATATTTTCTCAGGTGCTACTTGGTATAAAAAGTTGAAGAACCACTGCTCTAAAAAACTGCCAAACTTAACACAGCTGCTGCTGTTCACTGCTCCATGCAGCTCCAATGGAGGCTGGATGAGTAACGACGCAGATATACAACACATCACCTGCAGTGTTTTGGTAATAGCAGCTCCACACTGCAGCGTTAACGAGATACACTGACACACATATTAGCCGACCTCCCGCTGCTGCCTCCCAACAGCCTAAATCTTAACGTTTAGCACACGCGTCCGCTCACATCCTCCGCTCTCATTACTCAACTAATGATTCCTTCAAAAGGTCGTTACAGAGTTAACTCGGTTTGACAACACTTTGGAGAAACTTTGCATAATACCGAAGCTTTTTTAAACTCAATTAATTATTAATTATTAAACGGGGTCAACGTAATAGAGTACAATATGAGCACACTAGATAATACTGTTTGTAAAATGTAGAATCATCATAGATTGTTTGTAAAAATTGGAAATAAACTCCCGTTCTGAGGCCTTGGGATTTCACAGAAGTCACATGCAACCAGTCACTGATTGGACGACACAAGCTGGTGTCCATTCATTCAGTATGTGCCATGTTGTGTTTATTTTCCTCTTAACCTACCTCATGACTATAAATATAATTTTGCACGTTAAGTCTACTTCGGTTTGCACATGCACAGTTGTTGTGCAAACATATGCACATTGTATATAACAGATGTGTCTTTCCTCTCTACTGCATTTCTAGTAATACTGCCCTTACTGTGTGTTCTTTTATTACATATAACTGATTATCTATTTCTTTTGACTTTTAACTCAGCAAAGACTGTGTTTTCTTACTGTACATAAGTGACAATAAACTCTTTCAATCTTGAATCTTTAAAATGGGAACATGATTTACGACATTCAAAATCCTGTTGGACTGAAGTCAAGCTGTAACTGGTGATTAACTCCTTGGGAAAATATTGACTGATGTTATAAATCAATGAAAAGTAAATGCTCATGTTGCCATTGACTTCTATTTAATGGTCTTTTTTTTTTACTTGTTTTATGATCTTTTATGTATTTTAATGTGACTGCACACTTGTTTTTCTTTAAATAAAATTGGTTTGGATTGGGATTGTCGGTGTTTTGTGACCAGAGCTTTTGATAAGCAAAGTTTTGTGCGACACATGTTATTCTTTCAGATCGCTGCAACAACACAATTTTCTTTGTGTGTGTGTGTGTGTGTGTGTGGAAACACGGTAAGCACAGAGCTGAAGTGACTTTTGAAATATTACAGATGCACAGTGAACACAATGTGACCGCGGTAGGTCTTTGTTATAATGTGTGCCTGAAAAGAAATGAAATCAGCACGGCAACTCTAGGTCAGAGCAGTTTTGCTAAACAGCGGCTGCTTCTTTGTGAGCCTTGAGGGAGGAAACGAGTCAGACAGGAGTCTGCTCTCACTGCGACGATTCTGCAGGTGATCATTTGTATTCCAATGAACCTCCGATCAAAAACATGTGTGGCCTTGTGACGACGGCGGAGAAGAATACTTTGAATGCACGGTGTGGGCACACGTGCTAAAAGGGTTCTCTCATGCTACTTTCAGAGAAATAAAAGAGAGAAATACAGGAGAGAAAATGTTTCTGTATTGCATATTAGTAGCCACTTAACTACAGAAGGGACAAAGGAGAACAAAAGTGCTGTGTAATTAGAGCCCGAACAGGGACACAACAAAAACAGTAACAGCAAAAACACAATGAAGGAAACATTTATCGCAAACAAATAATATCTGCATCTGTTTTTACAACCAAATGTATTTGTTTTTTTTTAATATCTAAGTTAAATTTTAGCTGATTTATGAACAGACTGTGACCAATGAGGTTCTTTTTGTTACTGTTACACACAGTAATGAGTAGTATATTGAAATTCCGCCAGAAAACACTTTCAAATGCAGTCTTGTATAAAGTACCTCAAAGGGATACTTGAGTAAAAGTACCAGAAAATAACTTTGGTAGAAGTTGAAGTTACTTTTTTTTATAATATTACTTAAGTAAAAGTGTTTGATTTGATATAAAATAAGTGAGGAGTTAGGATAGAGCCATTGTGGCTCAGTGGTTGGGCGAGTTGTCTTTCAACTGGTTGGTTCTGCTCATCTGTATATTTGTACATAGTCGACACTTAACCCCATGTTACAGCGTTTGAATGGGTATGAAAGATCAGAGAAGCTCTATATATGTAAATACAGATCATTAGCAACTCTTCTTCCTCTGCTTTTATTTGGTAGTAACAAGTAACTAAGATAGTTGAAGGAAATGTAGTGGAGTAAAAGTACAAATTGCTAGAAATACAAATAAAGTAAAGTACAGATAGGTACATTTTGTACAATTAAGTACAGTAATTACAACACTGTTCAAATGTTACACTCTGGACCTTTAACGTGAATGCTCAAAGAGCTACTCAAAGTCAAACTTGAGCCATTTTAAAACATGAAATCCAGAAATCTGGTGTCTGCTGTTGAAATATGACTGCAGGAGACCGCCTGGGTCAGACACTGAGTGGCACCTACTGTACGTCACGAATGCAGTTACTACACTTACTCACTCCACAGCTCTGAATTATCTACAGGCGAGTGAGCCCGGCAAGAAATGTCCGATTACCCCTGTCACACACATGCACACACAGCCCCTGTGGACAATTTTGGGAACACGCCGGCATATCGGTGCATGTCTGAGGGCAGCTTTTGTGTGATGGAGGAGGAAGTGCCTGGTGGTAACACGCTCCCTTTTAAGTGCAGAACAAGAGGGAGGCTGCCCACAGAAAAAGCTCGGTGTCAGAGATCAAAGAAAGTGCTGTGCAAATACTGCACGGACACGTCTTTCCTCGTCACATGTCCAGTGGAATCGGAGCAGCAGAGTTCCTCAGATGGGTGGAGAATATCCACACCATATGTCTGGACTATATGGTGACCGGTGTGTTATGTGAGCGTGGAAACTTTTCAAGGGCTTTCCAGCACCAATTCCCTCAAATTCAAAGACCAAATGTGCTGACACAGTCTAAGATGGGAGGGCAACCAAGATGGCGTCCATTTTTGTTTACCAAATATCTAGATATCATCAAATAACCATAACGGAGAAAATTCTTTCTTGTACCTAATTAGTAGTCATCACTCCTGTATCACTAAACGTAACTTCTCGAGATCAGGCTCTATCCATATTCTCCAGCTGCTTTACTTCTGGCCAAAAGCTTAAAAAAAAAACTCAAAACCGGAAACTCCAAACTCCTCCTCTTTCTGCAAATGTCCTATGTATTGTTGAGTCAAAGTTATGATTGTAGACCACTTTTATTTTATTTTTGTGTATAAAAACGAACTGTGATGTATTTACAAATTTCACAAATTGAATTAAATTTTTTAAAAATCAGTACCTTTTGCTCAGCTGTGTATATATATGGTTCATATAGTTTTTCATCATATAAGTTTTAACATAGCAATGGAGGAAAAAGCAGCCTAATTGCTGAATTTGTTTCCTTATTTTACTTTTTATCAGTACGGCAAACTTGTTCAGGTCCTTCAAGTTTTTTCGACTGCTTCTACTTGTGGAGAAACATGGCGGCACAAGGCAGCAGCCTCCATAAAGCACTACAATTGACTAAATTACATAAAAAAACTAATTAATCTAAGGCTACAAAACCCAAAACATTTAATTTCTACTAATAAAACCCATGTTAATGTTTCACACTGGACCCAAAGTTTACTCTCTGGCTCTATGAGTTTAGTTTTTTTTCCCCCCCTCTTTTTAAAATCCAATTCACCTCGCTAACTTCTCAGACAGAAAAAGAAGGTCCCAGTCACCGTGACCAGTAATTTGGGGAGAAGACAGTCCTTCCAATAACTTTGCTCAGCGACAGCGGGTGGCATCAGGACACAGCTCCTTTCAACATCAACAACAAACCTAAAAATAGCATTGATTCCCGGCAAACATTTACTCACCATATGTGTGAATAATCTGCGGAACTGCTGCGGGTGATAGTCGGAGATATAGAGGCAATTACACAGTAATAGATTCAATCTCAGGCCAAGAGAAACATAATTGGAGAGGGAGCTCTTGCCCACAGGCCAGAATATTGTATATTGTCACAATGATTATAGACACTTGGCACAGTGTGGTGCTGCTTGCAATTTAACATCAGCACATGAATGGCTTAAATACAAACGCTTTGGATCACGGCTCTGATTGCGCTTTAATGTTTGTGTCAATTTCAAAAACACCCCCATTATTTCTTTTCTTGCCCCGGCCATCGACTGTTATGAGGAAGGCAATAGCGAGCCCCGTGTTACCGTGCCCCTGTTTGTACAAAATGCTAATGCGCCCGGAGGAAATGAGGTGTTTGGAGGAAACGGCGAGGCAAGACGAGGCGGTTCTAACGCCATTGATGTCACAAATAAAGAGTCAAGAAGCAACAGACGTCTCTAATACAGTGTTATCGTCTCTGGAGGCATTTTTTTATACAAGACAGCAGATGCGATCGGGAGCGGGAAAAGCAGGTGTGTCCGGTGGAAGCAGGAAGGACAGCATGAGTACTCCGGAGAGCACGCCGAGGCCAGGAGGTCACGCTGTACATTTGGGGCGGACGGTGTGCAGGCGGGGGCAGGAGGTCGAGGCACAGCGGAGTAATGAGCAGAAGCCACAGGGAACGGAGAGTGCACAACGTGCTGCTGCTGCCTTATGACACGCGTCACAACACTGCTGCTTATTATTTTCAATGTTCTCTGAATCGTGACAGCAGCACTTCTGGGGGTTTGTACCACTTGAAAATTCTCCCCTCATTCACTTATTCCTATAACGCTGGATGTGAATAGAGGGATGGAAGGAAGGACCGATGGATGGAAAACCCAAAATCATAATACGTCTGGTCATCGGTTGTTACACAAGGGTCCTCAACAAAGATTGGTGCATTTCAGACCGGCCTGGACTGTGCACAAGGACCTTTTTCCTTAATAACAATGAATTTGTTTCACTTTGTTTGCTCTTTACCGGCAACACAGCCACATTGTGAGATCTGATCTATTTTAAAAAGAGCATGTGTAAATCATCACTGACAGCCAGAACTGTGAGAAACAAGTCCAACATTGTAATTACCTGTAATTTCTTTGGGGGACAGGCATACACTAACAGATGGGACTGCTTCCAGCGGCCGTCTGTTCACCGTCACTCTCAGAGTGAACGTACAGGCATGAATGTTTGGTCGCCTCGCCGAGACTGTGCTGATCCTGAGCTCACAGCCTGCTCTGGAAGTCGTCCAGCCCGGAGAGTTGATCCAGTTTCCGACATTACTGCAACAGGATGCAGCCAGATTATGTTTGTGAAATGAGATTCAAGACAAAAGGAGCACGACTGTGGTGCGGTCTAGCATTTTAGGGTTGGTGGCAAGTGGTAGGATACACTCTGAACAGGTCACCAGTCCAGAACAGGGTTCACATTCACTCCCTCAGGCAACTTAAGTAGTGTTTCCATCACGGTACAGTACGGTTTGGAGTGGTAAAGGCCCCTATGAGATACATAGCGTGTACGTACCGCTGTGACACAACAGGAGGACACCCAGCAGCTCGTTTTTGGCTGTTTGTCTCAACAAGACGTCAAGCTTTGTACGAGAATAGACACCAATCGCAGGGGAGTGATGCTATTCTGTCACCCAATCAGCTGGCTGTCATGGGTCTAGCTCCACCCATACCATCACTATACTACCAAGGGAAGGGTACTGACAGCCTGAATGGTTGGGGACGGTTATTTTGATTTAGTCCTATACTATAAAGTACCGTACCAAACCGTTACACATGTATCTCCTGGGACCAAATCTGTTCATAAATGCAAGGTATATCTGTATATCTGATAAACACACAACAGTCCAACAGTTCACACGACAGGTGACTTTCTAAGGGCGCCAGTGTGTGCAACCAACTTTGACGTTGTTTATGAAACGTAAGATATCGGCGGAAATCACTAAAAGTCCTGAATCCACTGTGATGCAACACACACTGAAGCTTAAAAATAGAACTAAATTCTATCCTAAATCAAATCATGATACCAATATGTGTGAGAAAAATAATCACTTTCATGTCAACTATATTGTAATTTTCTGCTGTACATAAATGACGCACAGGGGAATCCAAATCCTCAGCACATACCAGGTCTAAAAATATACAATAATAAGCTAAAAATATTAAATGATATATACATTATATTAAAATAATAACAGACAATATGTGTGTTAATAAGTACTGTATATTCATTTCTGAATACCTTCATCTATCAAAAACATGTATATTCTCTAATCACGCTGCTGTAGCATGAAATACCATTTCAACCCTGAGAACCAACAAAGACATGAGATAATTAGAGTGAGATGAAATCAACAAAAGGTCGCTAATTAGTGTAAAAAAAACAACAACAATGATTTGACACTGCAGCAAGTCAGAGGACGTCATGTGAGACATGCGGTCTCTGATCCAGCCTGAGGACAGATTGCCGTTCATGCATGTTCAGGAATGTGGAAACACGTGTCCTCAACCCACCTCCAAATGTGAATTTCATTTTTTTATATCACATCTCAAGACACATTTATGGACTTGGAATATTTAGATCTGAAATTAGCACAAACTGCTTGTGATCCAGTCACACAGGACGGATGTTAAAACCAGGTCTGAACGGGCTCTTAATCTACATTTAAACGGGTACAGAAAATCCCACACCGTGAAATCATGATGGGTTTTTTGTTGTCCACAAACCAAACATTAATCGTTTATTTATTTATTTTGTTATATGGATAAAAAGAAACGAAAAGTATTTACATTTAAGACGGTGAAAAAGGTGATTATTGCAGGCACTGAGCATCTGTAACAGTCATCGCACACCTTTACGTCACCGCAGCAAAAATAGAAGGCAAACCACATGAGGTGAACAAAGCCAGGAAGTTACGGATCTTTTAATAGTGGTTTCATATAGAAAGTGTGCATACTGTACATATGCCAAGTATAATAATATACAGGGTGTATTATTATTATTATTATTATTATTATTATTATAAGTACAGTGCTGACGTTCTCAAATGCTGTAACACTTGGACAGATTCCCTGTTGCTGTGTAACCAATATATTCCTGGATCACTAGCACAAAGACTGTCAAACAAAGCAGCTGCATATTAAATATCATTAAAGTGTAAAACAACTGTATATATAGGCTGTATGCATGACTATATTAAAGGTATGATACAGTAAAGGTATAAAGTTTGTATACTTTACTTTTGCAGTACGTGCAAAGTCAAATTTTGGGCAAGAACATAAATAACATTGTTCTCCTTTTTACTTTTTGAGATGTTAAGAATGGTAATGAATGAATGAACTGGGTTTTTTCTGCAAATGAAGGAGAAAACAAGGAGACTTAATGGTGAATTTGCACCAAATGCAACATGAATTTTGCCTCACTTTTTTCACTTGTTCAAGTTGAAATTAGTTGAAAATGTGCCATGAAAGCCAATCTGCATTGCAGGGCTCCCACACCTTGGTTGATATAAAAAGGACTTTCCAGGACCCATTCCCTCAAATTCAAGGACCGAATGTGCTGACACAGCCTAAGATGCAATGCAGGATGCATGAAACAGTAGGTGGTGTCGTAACAAACGAGGGGGACATTCAATGACCCATGTCTACTGTATATAGGGCAAACATTTCAAGGATTTCAAGGACTAGTGGGAACCCTGGCATTGAGAAGGGGACAGAACAGGAAATAACCCCAACTAAACACAAATGATTCCGCAGCCAAACATGTGCGAGTGGCTTAGTGTGCGAACACACTTTCGCACGCACACACACACACACACACTGCACTGAAAGGAGGCTGTGAGGCTGCACACTGTGCGACATCACATACAGTACTGTGAGAAAGCAGTGAGCAGAGCAGGCAACATTGCCACGGGAGCACTACACTATATACAGTATATATACACACAGCTGCAGGACACTCGATTCCCCAGAGTTCTCGGCGCCACGCGGTGCAGGAGGGACCGACGCGACAGGCTATAGAGGAGGAGGAGGAAGAAGAACAGATGGATGTGCATTGTCCTTGTGTTTGAAGTTGTCTTTCCTCACGACTATGCAGAAGAAAATATCCGGACATGTATAGTCTAGATATATACAGTATATATGTATATATATATATATATATATATATATATGTAGAGAGAGAGCGACACAGCTGCACACACATTTAGAGGGTTACTGAGCATCATTAACCTTAATTAGTTTGGTTTAAAGAAGTGATTGGCCAGCAGCAGGAAGGCTGAAGAAAAGCAAAACAGCCCACTGAGAATCTTTATGCAATACTAATCGTAAACATGTGTGCAGCTCCATTAAAGCTAAAGTAACTGTTCACAACCCATAGGTTGTACGTTTGCATACGTCGGAAGTCTGAACTCGGAGTGGCGTCACTTCAGAGTTTAACGTGTTCCAGGTGAGAAGTCGGGGGCGCAAACATATTTCGGGCTAGCCACTGTTAGCCATTGTTAGCAACACCAGCCCATAATACACGCCGTTCACAGAAGACTGTGCAATAAACAGTAAAAGTAGAGTAGGTTGCTCAGACTTTCTAAATTGGAAATCTGACAACTGCAACTAGAACGTACAATTACTACTACTACTAAATCTTTTATATGTACTTTAGTCAAGGATCTCGCTTCACAGCGGTCGCCATTTTGTGCCACCAAGTTTCTACAGTAGCCTGAATGGGCAAACCAGCCAACTTAAGATTTACTTGTTTGGAAACTACAAAAACAGCATCCTTTCTGGCATGTGAAGGCTACCATAGCTCCCTGATGTACTTGAGTATATGATTCATCTGTTAGTTGCAATCTGCAGTCTAGCCATTAGATGTCACTAATTCTTACAAAATGGAGCATATAGAACTCTGCTGTGTCGTTGAACCGCATAAGATTAGTGAAACAATTAACTCTTCTCCCACTGCTACAACAGAAATGAAGCTTTCCTCCGTCCAATTTTTAACATTTGCCACATTTGTCAGAAGCTGCAAATGACACAACAACAAAAGACAAAACCATAACAGCTTATGACAAATGACACGTTTATATAAATCACTTAAGTTCCCTCTCTTTTAAACGTGACGCTAATTTGACACTTTTACATCGCTGTCTAGACTGAGAAAATAAAATGAGAAGAAATTGAAGCTTTTTTTTTTTATCACCCAGCATGATAAAAAGCATTCACACTAAGATGACTGTGGTCGCTTTTATATCATCATAATAATTGTGAATGCGGAAAAATGTTAACATTGCCTTAAAAATGCTGTCTTAGTCATTTGGGAACCTTGTGATTTACAATGACCCCATTTAAGATTGGTGGTTTGAAGCCAGTTTAAGAGTTAAAAGCAGATTATTCCAATTCAGGATAATCATGACATGGCATTTTCATGTGATTGTATCGACTACAACTGCAGACAAAAGCCACAGAGGAGTGGGTGTAAGTGTTATGGATGAGAGTTTGAATTTCTTGGGGTAAGAAGGTCATTTAATTAATGCTGTAAATGTGTCTTCGCTTTATCTTGTACCGGTTACAGGCCACTATGTATTAAAATTAGAGAACTATTTTAAACTTGGATCTATAGACTGACGACATGAACATTCTTTGGACAGGCTTGCTGTGGAAAGACGCCGTTGCTTCAATTAGCCACGCTTACAAATTTCCACGAGGTTTAAACAAATCAATATCTGATTCAGCTTTCTGAAGATAGACGTGTTTACATTGAAGCCATTTTCCATGCCTGCACGGACCATCTATCTGTCTGCGTGGAGATAAATGCTTCCCATTGCCCGGAGAGAAGCCACCTGATATACGTTGTGTTTGGGATAAAGCTCGGCGCTCGGCTGTTAGTGTTTACTCTAATTGTCCTGTAATCACCAAGCTTTCCGGGGAGGGAAGGAGAGGTCTCCTGCCGAGCTGCACCTGGACCTTGTTCCAGACCGATTATACTGGTAGTGATGGTGGTGAAGACTCCCGTCCCCAAAAATAGGTCCATAAAAATGCAGCAGGAAATCACTCGGCGAGATTAACGCAACAGAGGGGGGCGGTAAAAAGTTTAAGCATATCAAGAGATTTAAAAGTCAAGAGGATGTATCGACAGTGTTTGTGAAAGAAAGACATCTGGAGAGAGATTGAAAACAAACACCGAGCATACTCACGGTAATGAAAAGAAAATGTATGTAGGTGTTTAGGCATGTGACAGAGAGAAAAGACAAACACTTCACCGGCTGCATAATTGTGGCTCCGTGTGGCAATTTCACATCAATAAATCACTGCAGAAATAATCTGAGGTGTCAGTATAATTACAGTAAACAAACACGTCTGTCACGGGGAGAATTAGCATCGGATGACTGCGTCGGCTTTACCTTACCTGCACTGGGCTCACACCTGACAACAAATACAAGAAAAACGTGGAAATGGAACTTAAAAATGTGTTTGTATCTCATTGTACTGCACCATTACCAGGCTGTTCGCTTTAAGATGAGATGAAGCGATGAAGGTGTGGGGTTAAAATATCAAGTGGGTGATATTAAATTAACAAATTAAGGTAAACAATCCCTGCCAGTTTCACTCACCGGGCGTCGCTACTTCATGTTTCCTTGCGGTGGCGCTGATCAAATGAACGACGGGAAACCTGGAAGTAACCTGGCAGAAAAAGAGAGAGTTTACAGCGTTAAGAGATGCTGCATCTACGTTTAATACAAAGACTTTATGACCGATCGCTAAATGACGGTCTTGCAATATATTGATGATCACAGAATCGTTGTATCTAGAGCTGCGACTAACGATTATTTTCACGATTAATCGAGTAATCGTGAAAAGAATCGTGAAATGATGACGTTCTCAAATGTCAATATAAAATAATCACATTTAAGAAGCTGAAACAATCAGAAATCTTGTTTTAATCATGTAAAAAAAGCTTCAAACCGATGAATCGATTATCAAAATAGTTTACGACTCGTTCAGTAATCGATTAATCGAGTAACTGTTTCAGCTCCACTTGTATCGTGATATTACTGGCATCGTATCATATGGTTCCCCTCTCGTAGATGTGTTAGAAAGATATAGATGGGGGAATTCCATTCTTCTAATTGAATAACTTGCTTAATATATAATATATACTATTCTTATTATGTTATGTTATGTAAAGATAATTTAGGATTCAAAGTCCAAGTGGAAAATTTGTGTTAGACTTCAGGGCTGCTGAGAAGAATCGATTAGGAATCGAGTATTTTTTTTTAATAAATAAAACAAGTTATTGGATTTTTCAGCTTCTTAAATGTGAATTTTTTTCTATTATTCTAATATATTTCCTTTTTGCTCCATATAAAAAGCAATCATTAAAACCGAATAAATGTGGTTTAAGGACAAAACAAGACATTTCCCATTTTAACGACCATTTCAGCAACTAATTACAGATTACAGCAACAGATTACTAAATTATGAAAATAATCCTGAGTTGAAGCTCTTGACTTTATAGTGTCTGCGGAATATAAAAACTGGAGAAAGTGGGTCCTCCAATAACGTCAATTTACGGTCACATGTTGAGCCTCCGCGGTGTCATCGTCACTCTTATAACGGCCACCATACAAATCTGGATTCAGGTCAGGAAACAGGTAGAGGTTCAGTCCAAGACATTTGGCTAATTTTAGATTCTCTTTCACCTACCGATCGGCTACAAGACGTCATTTGCAAAGACAAGACGACAAACACTTGAGTTTTTGTGTACAGGTATAAAAGTTATGCACCAAAATACATAAACAAAGCATCTCCACGTGCCTCTGTGGAGTTCTGAAGCGGTCCTGCCTGCCTGCATGGGGCTGTCTCTGTACCATCTGCCTGAAGGGAAGCGCTGATATTCAAGTACAAAAATGATCATTTGTGTCTGAGTGATTATTATTATAGCATGTTGGATATTGTCTTGACGACTGGGGGGGGAGGGGGGGAGTCGACGACAGCCTCCCGTGACTTTCACAGCAGTCTGTATGAGTTTGTTAATTTGGGGGCCTGTGACTGAATTGTCAAGCTTCAGGCAAATTTCATTAGATTGTGTGATTAATCAAAGGCGGCGTGAAGAGCTTCATGTGCCTGCCAAACGAATTGTGAAACGACGGCGGAAAATAAAACAATTGTGCCGGTATCAGACCGGGATCTAACCTGGATTAACAAAAATAACTTCAGGGCGGGGCTTGACGTGCTGAACAAACCTGATTGGTCCTTGAGTATTTTATTTTAGTCACTCCGTCTCAACAGTAGCTCATAAAATCTGTTTCCTTATTTTATTGTGTAGCTTTCAGGTGTCTGTAATACGCTGTGTTACCAACGCTTTGTCTCCGTCCATTAAACAGCGGCACAATTTCCATCAATTTATATGGTGCTTCCCATTAAATGACATCAACTGTGGCGGCTTCTCCATTTGTGATCCTGCAACAGCTTCATAACGATGTGGAAAATGTTCAAATACTTCTTATAGAAAGATAAAAGACCTCGCAGAGAGTGTCTCTGTTGCTTATATAAAAGGAAATATCTTCACAAAATATGGACCGTCTTGAGGTTATGGACAGACAGACTGAACCAGATTCTGGTTCAATCCTTCCAGTCACCAGAGAGGAGAGAGTTTGAAAAGCACCAGTACATAGTTTCCATTTTTTTGGCTTGTTTTTGGACATTTAACTCAAACAAATGTTATTTTAAATGTGTGTTACACTGTTCAAATTTTCAATTTAACAAGCAACATTTGGTGTACAACTACTGTACAATGGTTTCCTTGATTTTAAATTGCTTATACACTATTTTAACATGCAGTAAATTGTAAATAACTGCCAGATACTGGAAAAAACGGCTAAAGCACTTACTCACAGGACATTTTCTGGCACTTTTATGGTTAAAATAAGAAAAATAAGGCTTAGCTGTTAGATGTGATGGTTCCCAGATGCATTTGTTTATCGCAAATGACTAAAAATATACAATCATTGCTTCGTTTATTCGGAGAAAGAGAGAGATGATAACATGAGAGGGTTCACGGGAGTGTGTTAGGTTTTGAGTGTATAATAAAGAGCGAGCGGGAAAAGTGGAGTGTGATGAAAGAGAGGAGGCAGCTCGACAGAGGGCATGAGCCAAAAGTATGAAAGAAAGTGAAGCTGAGTAAAGAGCGATGACTACAAGTCGATCGATGTGGGTTTTTCTGTGGCTGATGCCAATGCTGCCAACACAAAAGCATCAGCAACACCACCAAAAGTCTCTCAAATCGACATTATTTTCCAATAACCAATGCCGATTATTCAAAACTGACCTGAGTGCAGGTCTGTGTATATGACACAACAGTTGTCGCTTTGACCAGTCATGGACACAACGTTTTACTTTTACACCGCTGCAGAAAAAAAAAAAAATGAAATAAAATGTAGATGGAACAATGGATGTGGGCAACAAGGACAGTGCAGCGTGCAGTACAGAGAGTACAGCGACGAAGGTAAACCGAGTCTGTGAGAGGGGAGCTGAACTTTTGCTCGGCACAGCACCAACAGGATTGTGAGACGTCTTTTTATATGCTTTTAATATTTGGCCATTCTGTAAAGTAAACGGTTGTTCAGCTCAAATTGTGACATATGGAGAGGTTGACATTCATTTGACACTGTAACTGCAACTAACAATTATTTTATTAATCACTTAATTGCTGATTATTTCCTTGATTAATGGAGTACTTGGTACTGGTGTTTAAAATGTTGACATTCTTAAATTTATTGTTGACTTGCCGAGAAATCGGAAAGCTTTCAAACCAATTAATCGAATATTTAAAATAGCACACGACTACTTTAGTGATTTTTTTGTACGATACTGATATAAAAAACTTCAGATACAGTCATTTTAGACCATTTATGAACGTATGAAGCTGTTAACACATTGACAAATATTGTTCTCCCCAAAAAGAAGAAATAAACAGCCCAAACATGACTCAGCTAAAATATTTTTTACATTTTTACAGTCTGTGCAGAGTAAAAAATATATAGATATATATATGATTTTTGGATTCTACATTTTTATCTGTCTGATATCCTGATCCAGTGATTTTGACAAGTATCGGACCAATACTGATACTGACCGATACCGATTCTCATCCCTATAAGTAATCCATTGATCTAATATTAGTTGCAGCCCTATTTGACACAGGCGACTATTATGAATCCCCTTTCACTTTTGTGTATTAACTCCCTCCCCTTTACTCTTGCATCTCCAGTACACAGGAAGGTTTAATCCCAGACAAGACCACCTGTGCTGAAATGAAAGTGTTCACTTGAAGCGGCGCTAAAGCGACCTCAAACAACGGCAGGAGATGTAACGCACAGATCAAGAATAACAAATCGCCGCAGGCGTCTCGCGTTATCGCTTCCAAGAAAAGGTGTGATGGGAAAAAAACAAAAAACAGGTCAGATCAGGTTGATTCGTCGGATTCCTGGTTTTGAATGCCGAAAACCACAAACCGTCTCTGAGAAGTGCATCTGATATGATGAATGAGGTTGTCAATAGTAGAATTTATGGCTGAAAATAAAAGTGTCTGGGAAGCATGCTTGTGATGTGGGAGCGGCTCTTCTATCTGACAGGTTACATAACCCCCGAACCCCCCCCCCCACACTCCTTTGATTCATCACTGCCATAAGAAAAATCACATTAACCTGACGTCTCTCTTACAACACGGTAAAAAAAAAAAAAGAAATCTGAAATCTGAAGCTAATTACTTTTGTTGGCACCGCTCTGACAGAGCCTGTCCTCCCAAGAACTGAAGACCATTGAGATCTGTGGGAAAAGTTCCTGTAATCACCGCTCTACTCGTCGACAGTACACCCTGGAGACGCGGTTGTGAGGGTTCTTCACAGAGGGCCAAGAGAGCAGTGAAGGGGGGGGATGCTCGCGAGGCACCCCCAAGAGGGAGGACGAGAGAGGGAACGGTGGCGAGAAGAACGGGATCCACCAAATGGAAGGTAATTGCTGTGGAGGAGACAGGAGAGATAGAAGAAGAGAAATGGACCGAGAAGGACCACGCGTATCAAGCACATATGCATTCACGGTGCACACGAACACATACATAATGTTCATATGTGTTTATTGCTGGCCTTGACGCGGTGGCTCGGTGCAGCGTGTGGGCTCACACTACATTTGTTCGTGTCACTTAGTTCATTTAATTAGGTTCCACTCAATATCTCGCGGGCGTGTGTGTGTGTGTGTGTGTGTGTGTGGACTCTGTAAATTCCAGAGGAAAGGAGGAGGTGTGAAGCAGGAAGGGGAGGGGCCTGTGGCTTTAACAAGCAAAGGAAAAAAATACTATTTTCCAATCCATATTGACTTTTATCAGTACTTGGATCGATCTTTTAATATACGCCATTTGCAAATCTCATGAGACTATTGAAATCACGCGAGACATCGTGTTGAACCACCATGTTTTTTAATGGACAAATTAAACATCTTTTGAGTTTTAACGGTAACTGGACGCTACATAGCTTCCCCTGCATGCTTGGAAGGGAGTTTATCACTTTTTATATCATTTTCTATCGATATGTATATATCACAATATGAACCCAATCTATAGTTCTGTAAGGTTGTGCAAGATATATGTGGATGAGGAAATAAAGCAGGTATTATACCTGCTTTATTTCTTTGGCATTTTTCCCGCTAGAGAAAATGTGGTCACATTCTGCTTTGACAAAAATAATGACACTTAAAAATAAAATGGTATTAAGTGACTATAACCAATTTATATATATAAATCAGGAAGAATCATCACAGAAACCTTATCACACTATCCAAAATCTAAAACCATCTAGTCTCATGTCACGATATAGATATAATATCCATCTATTAACCGACCTTGGGTGAAGTGAGAGTGCAACTGATTGTGACCGAGTGTTCAATGTCAGATTCACTGCTATTGTCGGGTCGCAGATAAAAATGTGTGCAGATGAGAACCCTCTGCTCTGAAATAATGACATGTTTTTGGTGAGTTTCTTATAGAATGGAATGGAAAATGATGAAAAAAGTAGACATTTACTTAAAGACACAAATGACGACAAGACACAGACAAATTCTCAGCTTAAAAATGTGTAAAAAAATATATATATTCAGGGCCTGAATATTCAGTTCAGTGCCTAATCACGACATGACAATATCCAAAATACTAAAACAGTATCTTGTCTCGTGTCACGATATAGCTATAATATAATATAATATAATAATCTGTTGCCCAGCCTTAGATGAAGTGCGAGATGTTCCACCTGCAACATTCAACTCACCAATAAGGCAAGGCGAGTTTATTTATAAAGCACATTTCAACTACAAGGCAATTTCACAGTGCTTTATAATACAAAAAAGAAAGCAGCAGCAGCAGCAGCAGATATAGAAAGCATAATAAAACACTATATTGTTTAATTTTTATTTAAACGCAGTGGCAATCAGGTAGGTTTCCAGGCGAGATTTAAAGGAATGAATTTGATTTCACAGACCTGCACTCTCTTCTGGGAGTTTGTTCCAGATATTTGGGGCATCAAAAACTGGAGGCGGCTTCCCCCATGTTTTGTCCTGGGTCTGTAGACACAGAGCAAACCTGACCCAGATGACCTCAGCGGTCTGGATAAAGGTCAGACATGTATTTTGGGCCTAGAGCATTCAGTGCTTTATAGACCGGCAGTAATGTTAAAATTAGACGAGAAGCCAGTGTAAATACACCAATAGTTGTTGGTGAAACGAAAGAAAACGAGGCGACTTTCTTACTCCAGACTTACAGAGTCTGACCTGAACACCTCCATGTGCATGTAGTGCTTGTGAGGAACATCCAGCTGAGACCTGACCTCAGGAGGATTTGTGTTTTCCATAACGTGGCCCAAAAAGAAGAAGAAGAAGTACGTGAGCTGCCTAATTAACCCCGCGACCCCGAGTCAAAAGAGGCCGCAAAAGATGGATAGTTGATAAGCTCAGCGGATAGTTAGAGGTCCGCCCGCTAATTTGTGCAGTGTTCTCGGTAACAAACCGAATCAAACGCGCTGTACTTTGCCATTTGCATTTGTTTTTGTTGCCCTGCTCCCCTAATTAACTTCCACTCCATATCTTGCGAGCCTGAAAACATGGGACTCGTTGGGGGAGGAGGGGGGGGATGTCAAGCAGGGAGACAAATAAAGACAAAGCGGGGAGTTTATTGGAAGGAAAAACAAAAGCAGAGAAAATGGAGTCCGCCTGTTTCCACAAATTTAACTGAACACTCATATATTTGACAAGTTTGATCAATGGTCCTTTACAGGCTTTTTGCACACGTGGCAGCAATTATTGGCACGTGAAAAACAATACATTTGTTTACACCTCTCATGTAATTTGCACAGAGTCTTGCAAAAAAGGTAGTACACACACACACACACACACACACATCCCCTGAGACAAACTCCTCTGGGTTCGTCAGAGAACCAGGAGGATGCGAGAGTGAGGCAAGAGGTAGATAGAAGTGGGTTGAAAGGGCCAAAGAAAGACGCGGAGGGAAGGTTTATAGCAACCGACAGCGAAAGGCTTCAGCCAGAGCTGCAAAGAGCTTTATATAATTGCTTTAGCGAGACGAGAAGATAAAGAGGAGGGAGGAGAGTGAGGACACGGAGAGGCGGCAGAGGTCACGTGGTCATTTGACACATGAAACAGTTGACAGAATTTGTATTTTGTGCACTGTTTTTTTTCCCCTCTTTTCCCGTCTCCCATCGCAGCACATGTGAGGTCCCTCTACATTTACTGGTATCACAAGCTTCATCTAATTAAGTTCCACTCGATATGTGCTGCAAGAGTCGGACTCCGCTGGGTCCTCCAGAGGAGGCCATGAGGGATAACCGGGGGGGCGAGGGCGGGAGGAAAGGCCCTTCGTTGGAAGCTGGGAAGCATGTAATTGCCTCAGCGAGACAGAAAGAAGAAGGAGACAGAGAAAAGGACGCGGGATATAGAGATAAGGACGAAGAGGAGAAGACAGAAAGTAGAGAACGAGAGATCTCGTGTACTTGCAGGAGTTTGAGGTGGGAGATGAATGTATCGATGGGAAAAAAGTAAAGAGGCCCTGTTAAATCAAAGACTACGGGAGCAACAGGAAGGGAAGGCGAGCCACTTCCATTACCAGGTCGTCTCAAAGAGGGGGGGGGCGGAGGGCAGCTCTGGAACAAATGGTCTATAATTGCACACAATCTGTCTTCAGAGCTCAATCACTTTGGCCCCGTGGGAGCCATCGGTGAAACACTTCTCTCGTACTAATCTAATAACCTTCTCCCTCACCTTGCTCCCCACGGAGACGTAACCTCTCAACCAGCAACGACGCTAACCCCCGGTGGAGGAATGAGACGACGCAGTCTGTGGTCGTTTGTTAACCGGCCGCATGTTTCTGCGTGTAGTTATCAGGACTCACAAGTCTTATTTCTTCAGAAAACAAATGAGGACCCAATAGATTTGTTGCTACATTTTATTTAAAAAAAATACGTCCAACATGTTTGTGAGTTTTAAGTTTCCCTTTCTCTTCTGAAACTAGCTAAACTAGCTATTTCCTATCAAGTATTTTCATATTCGATTGTTTTGTCCCAATCTCAAATATCTGGTTTTATGCACTAAAATGATTCAGTTTTAATGATTTCTTTGTTATACAGAGCAAAGAAACAAGAAAAAATTCTCATTTAATAAGCTGGAAAATCAAATAACAATAAAAAAAACAAAAAGAAGGTAAAGAAAAACATTAAACAAAACAACTAAGATAAATTTAGTTATCGATTAATCGTTGCAGCCCCAATTCAATCTTTAGTTCCTACATTATTTTATTTTAGTGTTGTTCAACAAGCGAAAAATATGAGCCAAAGAAATCTAAATTGTAAAAGTGTACAGTGCGTGTGCTCCAAGTAGCAGCGCAGAATTTAAATACAGACTCTGAATGCACACAAAAATAAAAAAACATGTATTTGAAGATCTGCACATGAAACTCACCAATCAGTCATTTCCTGCCTAATGCTGCTTTAATTCCTGAGAGGAACTAGTTTCTTATGGAATACAATAGAAACTCTAATGTGGAAAAATCACCATCTTTGAAACATGTAATATGAGAGGAAAAAGCTTTAGGTATTTAATAAAAGTTTTACGCGAGTTTTTGATTTCAGAAGCACTTCTTCATTGATTAACACGTTATTTTTGAAGTGTAGTTCACCCTCTCTCTGCGATATATTCTATTTCTATTTTCCCTTAATGCGGACATTTGGCTTCAACTAAATCCTCATTAGAGCGTCCACACATTTTTATTGACACTTTTTTGTTGTGCAGTTTCTTTAAAACCCCCGGGGGATTTTAGTGATCAATATGCATTTAAAAAACAACAAGACATGCCAAATGGAGAGGAGGCCACTTGTACGGCCTTGTGCCTCATATACAGTATTTGTGATTTCAGTTGAATTAAATGTTTGCCTGTGTAGTTTAATCTGAATTTTATAGTGAAATATCAGTATTTTGAGCTGATTTATGCAGGTGTTAAACTGGAAAACCCCGTTATACATCAATGTCTGTCAAGTGCTTGCTATGTGGGTGGATGTTTGCGTCTCCATCTGTGCCTTTTTTTACAACCAACTCAGACTATGCTCATGCAAATGCGATTTTGGATTTTCCCCGTGTATTTGTGAGAACTTATTTGTGTGCACACACTGGAATAAATACGTCTTCTATGCCAGGTTGTGTCAAAGCCAAGTTTTGTGCATCGCATACACACGACAGTGATCGTAACCAACGTGATGTACGCTGATGATTTAGTTTTCTTCTCCTGATTTGTTGTTATTATTATTGTTCTGCATCCGTTTGGTTCTTATGAACAGAACAGACGTAAACTCTGACCTGACTGAGGGAGGGAATGACAATGTCCACAAATGTCTTTGCAAAGTTTTCATGATTTCTTCTTTATTTGGAGGAAATGAGATAGTTTTAATTGTTATCAAAACAGTTAATAGTAACCCTAACCCTTAATTGTGACCATACTCAATACTAATCAGTGTTATTTGGGATCAAAATCATTGCAGGTTTTTCCATGACAGGGTGGACCAGAGGTAGACCAATTAATCGGGCTGATATTTACTAATCGCTGTTGCCTGGTTACCATTTTTACTTAAAAACTTGATAAATGTTGCCAAGACACTAAAACTTCACTATTATTTAATCAAGGGCTGCAAACTAATGATTATTTTCATAATGGATGAGTTGTTTGGTCCATACAATGTCAGAAAATGTTGATCGCTGCTCAAAATGATGACGTCCTGTTTCATAAACAAACCAAAATAAATCTGTTTTAATGATTTCTTTGTTATTTGGAGCAACGGAGCCCAGAAAATATTCACATTTAATAAGCTGAAAAATCTAATGTCTTGATTTAAAGACATAATATCTGACCTGACTGAGGGAGCTTTTGTGTATATACAGCAGCAGCCCCATAACAATGTATGTAGATTTTTGAGCATTTATTAATGTTTTTTTTTTACCAATTTAAACCACTGTTTAAGTTTCCTTCTCAGCAATATTCATGAGGATAACCCGCCAACCAACAAAAAAAACCCACGCTACATAATGTATAAAACACACCGTGACTCTCGCGTGCGTCATGGAGGACGCACTCGTCGTCACGAGAGGCGGATTTCTTTTCTTTCCCAAGTATTTCCACCTCCATCTGAGACACGTGAATCCTCTTTACCTCCCACAAGGTGGGCGTGTGGATGAATCACGGCGGTGTCTCAGATGGAATACTGATTAGAGACGCTAATCTGCAGCGGCGGAATATTCATGTGTGCAAGTGATCGGACGAGCGGAGCAGAGTCGCCACTGTAGCGACAAGTGCAGGGCGAGAGAAGAGCCAATGCTTCTGCTGCTGGAAACGCACTCATTAGAATTCAGCGAGTCGCCGAGTACAGATGCCCGAGCACGCTGTGCAGAGATTGAAGACTTCTGACTGTCGAATTAACTCCTGCTAAATACTGTTTGGGTTATTGCTTTGCAGGGGAACACTTTTTTTCTTTTCTTTTTTTTTTAAACAGACATAAATTACCATCGTTTTTCCTATCAGATACTCTACGAGCTAAGTGAGCAGAATGGATTAAGCTCTTAGCGAAGCACACTGGGACCTAGTTTGCACTACTGAGTGGCATTCTGCTTCAATTAATTCAGTGTATTTAAGGCGTTTTAGGAAATAATTATCCCGAGCCGTCCTGCAGAAACAAACTAATATTGTGCTCAGTGTAGATTCAAGTTAATATGTTCAGTGTTTTCCAGCAGAATTATTCAGTCTTTGGCAGGAGCTGGCACACACACAGAGGTTTGTGCAGCTATTCTTCTTAGCACTTTCAAATACATTCAAGTGCCTTGAAATTACTTTTTCAAACTCACAAACTTTCAAGGACCAGTGGATATTAGATAAATCTTGAGTAAAACCCGGGGAATAACATATGCTAAGCATTTAGCAGACGCTTTTATCCAAAGTGACTTACAAAAGAGGAATAAGCTACACAAGAGAAGTCCTGGAAAGAAATCCATTAGATAGGAACAGTGGACTGACAGAGGGCGAGAGTGCAGAAGTGGATCCAAGTGCAGAAGTGGATCGTGCAGGGGAGGGGGTGAGATAAGTGCTCAGACAGAAGATGCTCCAGGAAGAGCTGGGTCTTCAAGAGGTTCTTGAAGATAGACAGGGGCGCCCCCTGTTCTGGTAGCACTCGGTAGGTCATTCCACCAGCGTGGAACAACACACGAAAAGAGCCTGGTTTGTCTTGTGCGAGGAGTAGTCGAGGGGTAACATAAGCCTTTAGGTGAACCAAAAACAAAATCTGTGGCTCCTGACACGGTCTCTAAGGCTGCATTCACAGCAGCTCCTTCTTAATCAAATCCTAGTTTGTAGTAGTAAGTAAGTTACTATAGAAAGTGTAAAGTGAAAATATTCATTATGAAAGAGCGGCAGGATAAATTAGATGACGGCGGGATTAGAACAAACACTCGAAATAATTAATGCTAAACCCTGATATTTGAAGGTCTTTGCACATCAACAGTGACACAATTAGATGACAATAAATTGTGAATAATTCCGAGGTGTGAATTTTGACGCACGCGCTCTATTAACACCAGCCGCAGCGGGATTAAGCGAATTATAAAAAAGTCAGTGTCGAGTGACGTTGAGCTGGTGCTACAAGCATTTACAGGATATAAGGAAGAAGGAATACCTGGATATAACCAACACAGGAGAAGACGATACGTCACAAAATCAAACTCATCAGTGCACCACAACATTTTTGGAATATTTCTTATGTCAAAATAACACCTTCTAACTGGTTAGAAATCTTTGTAGGACTCCAGCGAACTCATTAATGTCAAAAAATAAACCTGTGGTGCCAAAATGATTCAGTTTTAATGATAGTAATCATTATATGGAGCAAAGAAGCCAGAAAATATTCACATTTGAGATGCGGAAAATTCAGCAATAGTTTGCAACTACTTTATTAACCGATTATTAATCTATAAATCATTGAAGCTTATATGTTTGTCGAGAAATGCTCCAATATCGCTCAGTTTAATTTCAGAAGAGAAGAGAAACAGCAGAAAAACAAAAGACAGAGGAGGAAAATCACGAGAAAAAACAGATAATTTGGAGAATAAAGTTGAAGGAAGACAGAGGTGAAGTAAAAAAAAGAAGTGTGAGGCAGCTAGAGTCGCCCTCCGGCAGTGAGAATCTTAAAGTTCACGCAGCTCACTGCTCCCATCTGTCCTGGCCCGGCTCTTGCTCCTGTTGTGTCCACATCTTTTCCACCAGTCATGTAGTGCACACAGGCAAGTGGAGCTTAACAAACCTTTTCCATTACGGTAATGACCTCGGTGGCTGAGCACCTCAGGAGCAGGAGCTGCTACAGGACTGCTTCTACAGCACAGCCATTAACTCGCTCCCCATGGGGTCGTAAAAGATTGGGGAGAAGAGGCTACGGCGTCGTTGTAAACCCGCTGTCGAACACAGCGCCAACACCAGGAACCAGGAACCCACTGCAGACCGTTTCCATTCAGACAGCACTTTATAGTTTGATTACGGTCTTTGTGGAGCTAATAATACAAAGTGTTTCATCATTTTACAAACACTGTAAAGTGATAAAAAATTTCCCTTTTGCCATTTGTCATGAACCACCTAATCAAATTTGAATGATTAAAATTAGGTTTTAATCATGAGATGCTGGAGGCGCGTAGCTGAATAGCTAAATGGAGCTGGAACTCGGAATTTCGCCCCCTGAATTCGGATTTGTTTACCCCTTTCACCGCTAATAGAACTTCTGTCATATTTATCGCATTGTGAATCACTTGTAAACATAGTATTGTCTATTTCTATCAGTTCCTGTGTGCGTCACATACCGTGTAGTTGTTATCGACTGGTATTGCTAACAATTGGAGTGTCAATCAAAACGTAAATCCAATAGCATTCGAAGCAACGTCGTGTTCTCGACCTTCAAAAGCAAAGGGGGAATCTGGGATTTAACCACGCCCCCAGCGTGACGTACCGCAGAGGGAAAAACACAGTGTTGTGATTGTAGCTATTGTAGCACGACTCCACGTTAGCTCCTACCGCTAACCTGAAGCTGCTTCCAACTACAGCAACTGCTAATTTGGCGCGACCTTCAGAGCTACATGACTCCCTATGACTTCTCTTCTTGAACACTGAAGTTTATGATTGACTGCTTATTGTAGATCCTAGAGTAAAAAAAAAAGTCTAAAAATGACTTTAGTGGGGACCAAAGTTTTTGTACAGAATCTAAACATAAACGTACCAAACTTCCTGTTCAACAAACATGTCGATTAGTGACGTTCACTTGCTTCGGTCGCTTCTATGTTAGTCTGTGTCCACAGATTGGTGCTTGCAGTGCTGTTTGGCAACAGGAGTTACACACCGGAGCGTTCAGTGAAAGTTTGAATGTGACTTACTTCTCAAAGTCCATCTGAGCAGCTTTGAAAGTTGTTCTTGTCAGCTGTTCACCTGACCCAGCTATTCACTTTGACACAGGGTCCCTCTACATTACCGCTTAAACGGTAAATACCCAACAGGAGCGATGCCAGGACCTGTCAAAATGTCCAAGCCGCACAATCTGGGCTAATCTAAGCACTACATTTATTCTAATTTGACATATATGTGCTTATATTAATGCTGTGCACACTGCACATGCATGTAAACAAACAAAATATCAAAAAACACTGCATATCAAAAAACACTACAGAACCACCATAAGCTGATTTTTGTCATTTTTAAGACTATAATTAACCGAGTATCCACAATTAAACTAATAGGTGGTGAATTTAGGGTTTTAAACAGCCTTTGAGGTTGTGGTGCCTCGTGGCACTTTGCCACGCAGCTGTACATCATTTTAAATTTGGATAATTAAATGTTTAAATCTGCATTAACCTCGCTGTTTTGACGGGAGAGAGCCATCACAGCCAAGACTGTTTATTTTCAACAATCAATACACATATTTCTACATGAAAGAAATGCTGTGATGCCATATTTAGCGCCGATCATAATATGCACAGTGGGTTTCTGCTTTGAGTTAGTGTCCTCCAGACAGGATGTGGAGCGACAGCTCAGTAATGTTGTGACATATTTTTATTCTTGTTGTTTAATCCAGTAAAGGTTTTTCTAAGCCTGCATCCTCCTCTCAGGGGGGGGGAAAAAACAAGTTGCTTCAAATTGAACGAGATACCAGCACAGATACAAATGTTTATCTGTGAATTCTGACAACAAAACAACAACAAGTCAAGATAATTACAGCAACCGCAATGGATTCATTTGTCATGTGATGATTTTCTCGATTACTCGAGCACCTAATTTTGGTCTACAAAATGTCAGAAAATGTTGACCAGTAAATACGGAAACAGCGACCCCTTTTCCCTTTTCTTTTTTGTAATAAACCAAATACAGAAAAACGGAAAAAAACTAAATGAAAAAACGGCCCAAATTTGTTTTCGGTTCTTAATTATCAATATAACGGCGGACAGACCGGAAGTGAAGTGTAAAAACTTCAAAATAAAAGTAGCATGCTAACTTATTTTCATACATGTTATACCGTTCTCTTTATACATTTAGATGGTATTTAGTATAGCATCTAATGTCACCAGCAGAGGTCGCCATCACCCGAAGTCAAGATTGACACGGCTTCAAATTCCACAGTATTAATAATCCTTTGAAAATGAGAACTTATGATTAAGTTGTGATGACTTCAGTGTTGATGTTTAGCCACAAGGTGGCGTAGTCCTTAGCGACATGAGGAGTGGACCTGAGGGCTTTACTACAGAGGAGGCTCAGCATAGCCAGGCTCTGTGTTCCTGGTCCTGATAACATTATCATCTGAAAATAATACGACGACGAAACAAAGTGTCCCTGACACTGTTTTTTTTTATTCATGCTCAAGTTCAGTTTTGTTCCATTTAATTTTAATATCTTGTTGTGAGCAGTTTGGTTTTTCTTAGTCAAATCAGGTTCAGTTCACAAATGCACTTTTTAGTCAGAAGTCAAGTGGAAACGGTTGTTGTACTACTACCACACTGTATCAGAAACACGGATTATACTTTGGTAAATTATGAAAATGTGTCCACTTTATCTACAAACCAAAACTCATCCATTTGAATGATTTCTTTGTAATACGGAGCAAAGAAACCAGAAAATATTCACATTATATGTTGCAGCCCTGTAAAGTATAGTCAATGTTTCAATGGTGTTGTGTGGCCATGCTCCATCATTTCTTTTACATCTATTACGCAGTGAATACTGAATGGAAATGAATGTCAGAAATGTAAGAATTTCATATTCTCCCTGCTCAAAAGTGCCTGAATCCTGCCCCACCTTCATGGACGGAAACAGTGGCAAAATATCAGATTACGCAATGCAATTTGGACGTTTCCAGGAAAATCTGGCCAAGTTATTGCATGGTTACATGATGTAACGGTGTTCTCTGAACCAGACTCAGCGGTGAAGATTCTCTCCACGTCTTCCGCCTGCCCCCCGTGGTACATAATGTTCTGTTGCTGCTAACCAACACTCTCACACTGAGATGCTCTCTGTGAGACGTTTTCCCTCTCGTCGGCTCAAATTCTCTGCCTCTGTGCCCCGATCCCTTTCTCTCTAGCCACCACACTTGCCCCGTCATCTCCCTCCTTGACGTTTTTCCTGCCTATCCATCATTCCTCCGACTCGCCGGGATAACTCGCGCTGTAACACACTCTCGGCGCTTTGCACACTCGCAAGAGAAGGTGTCCAAGTGGTGCATCAGGTCTCCTGAGTGGAGCTCAGACTAATGGACGACACTCAAGAAGCCACTGCTAAAAGAAAGAAACTCTAGGTTCACGATTCCACCAACAGTATTTCAATTTTTATTCATGTTTATGTGTGCGTACCGCATGAAATGATTGATGCACCAGCTTCAGGCAAGTCAATGTATGCAAATGACTGTTGTATTCTTATGTCCTGCATCTTTATTTGTATAGGGACATCGCGGAAACAACTTTAACCTTATATAAATTCCCAGAAAGATGTATTGTACTGGATTTTTTTTTTTATCAAATTGCTTTTTCCCCCTCATAAAGTCCCTGGGCAGGTAGAGAATGCATTTGAATGCATTAGTGAGGAAAACACACTGGCATGCTTTAGGGCATTAGGGTTAGTATTTTACAAAATGTAAATGTACTGTCGGACTGAACACGATGCAAATTTTAACCTTGATTTATTCAGTGATTTTAACCAGCCAATGCGCCAACTGCACCGATGTCAGCTGCGATTATTAGCCGTCTTTGCTGCCTTCGTTCGAATTAGCTGAGGCAAACCCTTTAATATTTAACTCGGGCTGACAAAATACACAATTTGCTACCTAAACTAACTCCACTGCCTCTAAAATGTCTCTTTACATGCAGTCTGAAACCATGTCGAAACACCAGGCGTCAAACACAGGTGACGCACAGAGAGAGCTCCAAAAAAACTAGCATGAAAGTGATGACAGGGGTTATTAGGAGTGAATTTACCCCCTGGTTTTTGAGAGTTGCTTTCAAAGGGTAGTGTGCAGAGTTATTGCCACTTCACGTACACCTGACTGAGGGAAAGAGAGAGTAGCCATCACTGCTAAGCTAACTGCTTGGCTGGGATAACCACTGTACACAGAGTTAGCAGGGGTGTTGCTAACAGAAGGTGTCAGCTATGATTTGGCACTTTTTCACTATACAGTTCTGGCCCGACTCGGCTCGGCTTGGCTCGTTTTGGGACTTTTTTTGCTTTTCCATTAGTGGAAAAAGTGCGGCTACTTCCTGTTACTTCTAATGTTTTACTGCAGTTGTGGAAGGACATCATCATTTTACAACAACTACTGCAGTAGTCCTTCCACAACTGCAGTAGTTGTTGTAAAAGGATTTATATGATATTTTAAAGTCAAGTTTTAAATCAATATTCACCGTGTCATAGCTTAAAAACAAATGATGGAGCTTTACCACACATACCACCATTAAAACACTGACTAAATTTAACAGGGCTGCAACAAATCATTAGATAATAATCTAGACTATGTTGAGTGTTTTTTAAAACACTTTCTTGGAATTCTCAGCCCCTTGAATGTGAATATTTTCAGCTTTCTTTGCTCCATACAACAAATAAATCATTAAAATGCAATGAGTTTTAGTCTGAGGACAAAGTAAGACATTTGAGTACGTAAACAGGTACTCGATTAATCCAGAAAATAATCACATGACAAATGAATCCATTGTGGTTGCTAAAGGAGAGTTGATAGGACAACATGAAAGCGTGTTCTATAACAATAAAATGAAATATAAGAAAGTGTATTTGGTTTTATAAGAAGCTACAAGTATATAAGTGTTATGGCAAAAGTTTTATACAGGATGTAGCTATGGCCACAGTCGGTGGCTCTTATTTTGAAGGCCAGGGTGAAAGGAGGTGGACAAAAATCAATAACAATGTGAATTTATACACAGCAGCAACTTAGTGTCAGATTTTAACTACTAGGCCACGGCCCCTGCACTTTTTCCCCAGCTTTCCCAAGTCTTGGCATTTTTTTTCAAACTGAGGCATGGGGCGGAGTTTTACATGACATTAGGGGTTTAGTTTTACACTTTAAGTCATTTCTCACTGCCATGTTTAAGACGTAATGCACTCCGCTGGTTTTTTTTGCTGTAACCTTTGCTGCTGCCAGTGTTACTGTACGATGATTACTATCTTTATTTAAACTCATGTTTACATGGCTTTTATACGACTATACATTATATACAGTATATATATGTCAGTCACATACCAAACAAACCCACTAGAATACTGTTTCCTCTCGCTGCTGCTATTTCTCATACTAATTATCCTGTAGAAGTGAACACAGAACCACAGCGACTGTACTGTACTGTACTGTACTGTACTGTATATAGGCCACCATTCCACTGCCTCCCTACTGGGATCATTAAAGTAAATGCGTACATTCATCAGTAATTTATATGGCCGGGATATTCAATAATGAAGGAAGTGTCAAGGCAAAGGCTTATTTATTTAAAGCAAACACACATGCAAATGAGGTTAAGGAATGTAAACACTGTGTAAGGGGCTTTAAAAACTCTTATCGTGATGGATGTTACAGCCACTGTTATGCTTTTATTTCATTCACACAATGGCGTTGCGGAGGAGCAGGAAGAAGTGCCGTTATTAAGACGCCTTTATGTAAAATCTGTGAAATAAAAAGCAAATCAGTGAAATAAAATATTATTATTGCTGCAAAAGTACAAGTTGAAGGCAAATCCCAAATTAATTGGCACCACCATCCGCGCCATTTAGTGCCACAGAAATAAAATAAATAAAATAAGCTGCCAAGCGAAGCACAAAGACGCCTCAGTCCATCTCTTTGAAGATTACATTTGACTCCAGCAGTCAGATTGTACAGGGGGGGGGGACGGCTGTTTATCAGGAAGATAAAAAGCAGCGCAGTGAATCAGAATTACTTTGTTATCAAGATTCGGCGCGCTAACAGGTGACACTTTGTGTATTTAACGGCACCGAGACGGAAGTGATTGCTTTTATTTGTGCTCGGATGAACCAACGACGTCTCCGTTTGCACATAATATATATTTTAATGCTCAATATTGTGTAGAAAAACTGCGTTAAAGAAGTCGACCGTTAAATGGTTTAATACCAAGGAGTTCTCAAATTCACACTGTTGGTTGGTTTACTGTGTGTGTTCTGCGTTTACACAGTAGGGGTTGGGGAAAAACACAGATTCTTAGATGCGTTGCGATTCAGACTGATTTTCCAAATTACGATTATTTAAAATGTTAAATATATTGCACGTAAAAGCATGATTTAGTTTATTTTTTGTCTTAAATATGTGAATTTGTGATTCAAGACGTTCCAGTTAACACATTTCATTTAGTTTAATAACTATAATTATATAAATAGCGGTGGGTAAGTGTGGAGTGATCACACAGTGAGACAAAGACTGATTGAATGTTCATAATCGTTTTATAATCCAATCATGAGGCACCTAAAGATTCCCACCAGATCCACTGACCCCAAAAGGCCAATTCCTTTTGTTTTTGATGTGGCTTTGAGATCAAAAGCTGGAATAAAACAAGACAAGGGTTCACAAGGGTTCGGAATTTCAACTTCAAGTTCCTGGTATTTACATCATCTTGCATCTTTGTCTTCTCATCTTTTACGCCAAATGTCATCAGCATACATCAAAAAACAGACGGCACTGGCCTTTCCATTCCAATAGTTCTGGAGGGGACTGTGGGGCTGTGAGTGAAATGCGTTTTGTCAGCCGACTCCTTGACTGGATAGTCTGGATTGTAGAAGCCAGTAAATAATCAACTTAATAGTTGTTTTAAATGATGTTTCATAACTGTTGTGACTGTTATTCAGTGACATACTTAATGCGGTCACAGTTCTGAATCCCAAAGCAAATTTCTGGCACGTTCTTACAAACAATGAACTGATTCTGAACCTAAAAATGTGCATCCATCCCAGTAGATCAATCCCCCCCCTGCACACACACTCACACACTCCCTTTACATTTAGGCTCAGTCAGAGTGCACAGTATTATACATGTATGCGCTTACATAAGCTTTCTCCTGCAACATGGAAAGAAGCCAAGGACGAGCGGAATCAGGCCAGCACACATTACTGCCGGAGAAAAGTCACACACGCTCACACTCACACTCACAGAGTGTACAGCGCAGACAGCGGCACAAAGCATTCGCACACATAAATACCTATGTACTGGATATAAAACACGCCTAATACCGAGAAATGTGTATGACCGTGGGTTTGACAGGCTTCAAACGTGGAAGGTGACTTACGGAGGGCAGCAGTGCGAGCAGGGCTGACTTTGGCCGTGTTTGTGGTTAGAAATGCAAGAGATATGGGTACAAATGCCACATATATACATCACTAAATAAGCTTCGCCAAAATACAAAAACTCCAAATAAAATATGGATTTAATCATTCAAAAATATCGCATTTTACTTGTTTGAAAATACACTTTTTGTTTGCAATGACGCGGATTTTGTTTGCTGGTGTTTGCACTCCCTGATTTGTTCTTTGTTGTTGACTGCTGATCGGCTACTGAGTTTTGCAGTGACCGCTCAATTTACAGGAAGTAGTCCCGGGCTGTCCGTCTGGAACTCATTCCCCAAGGTTTCCCCCGTGGAGATCTAGCAAAATAATTATTTAAGTATTTAATGTTTGTTAAATGTTGGATCAGGGGGTTCAAACTTTGTTTAATGTGAAGATTCCTGGGGGCCAGGAATCTTCCAAGCCCACGACTACTTCCGGTCCATTGAGATATGGCACTACAAAACTCAGTAGCCAATCAGCAGGCAGCTTCCTAAGCCCCACCCATGGGCAGAATTACAAACAAAAAAAACACGGCACAAAGAACAAGTGAGGGAGCGCAACAAAAAGTGAATTTTCAAACTAATATCATACAATATTTTTTACTGATTTTTGCAATTTGTGTATTTTCATTTTGTTTTCATTTTGTTTGCAAATACTGACACAAATCTAATTCCATACTAATCACTGTCCAACAGTTCTCTTGACGAGGTTCAAACTTGGCGAGTGATCAAGTGGGAAACACAAAAATACACAAATACAGGCGGATATTAAACAGGCACTGCATTCGTTATTAAATAAAGATAAAAAGGTTTGGCAGAAGAGCATTTTGATGCGATTCAACAACCCAAATTTCTCTCTTCTGTGTTGACAGATACCAAAACATGATATATTCAAATTTCCTCTCCTTTTTTATTTTCCCATGAAAGTACATATTTGAATCCTCTCTCTGTCAGAATAATTGCAACATAAGTGCGTGTTTGTTTGTTTTTTCCCTCCACAAACAAACGCGCACTTATGTCGCACACACAGACAGTGTGGAGTGGAGAGTCGGTCTGAGCAGAGTGTTAACGACGGAGGGAGCGGGTCTGTGATTCAAGCCCAGCAGAGCAGGATCACCACAGCTCCCTGTTAATGAAGAGAAGAGTCGACTGTGACAGAAGTCGTTTGTAACGTCAGCCGCTCACAAAGACTCTCCACACTTGTTTCCAAGGGAACACGACTCTCACCGAGAGATAGCGGGGACAAACGATCGCTGGGCCATATGACAATGTTTACAATGAGACCATTTGTTTGTGTCTCATTTTACAGCCATGTCATTAAGGATGCCGATATTCAGGCAGCGTCTGCACTGATGCGGATGTAGTGCCGGTCCGAAAAAAAAGGAGCTGAGTCGAAAGGCAAAGCTCTCAATTTACCGGTCACTCTACGTTCCAACCCTGACCTATGGTCTTCAGCTGTGGGTAGTGACAGAAAGTACAAGATCACGGATACAAGCGGCTGAAATTAGTTTCCTCCTTCCTGCAGGGCGCCTGGGCTCTGCTGTACGACCCACAAGGTCACAAGCAGTACTGCAACACTTAGTCTTTTTACTTTCAACTAAATTGTGTTCAGTTTGAGTGTTGTTTTTTTTAAGTAAAAATAAAAAGTTCTTGTGTTCCAAGTTGTTTTTGAGATTCTTAAAGGAGAACATCGTTATATATATAATTCCTAGGAGTGTCACAACATAGACATTTGAAATGGAAGAACTTAAAAATTAAATGATATCAAAAAGTTATCGTGACATAAAACCAATGATCCAAAAATGGCAGACCCATCTACGCTAAAAGAGATTAAAAAAAAGACCTTGAAATTGAATTGAATCAAGGACACTGCAGACGTCCCGGCTTGGCGAAACCTTGAGCCGGTTCAGTGCACATCGGACACCACCTCAAACAAGGCAATCAGAGATGGCCGCCTGCACCCCATTCACGCAACAAGCCTCTGGCTGCCTCTGCTGGTCATAAACAGACACACAAAGCCACGATGCACAGGTCTAAAGGCAACATCCACACTCATGGCTAACTGCTACGTCCTGCTCTGCTTTTCCCAGGTTATGTTCGCATGCTTTGCTGTGGACTGCGAGGCCATGTTTTTTTCCATTTTTGTTCGGTGGGAAATAATTAAAAAAAAAATCCATTATCATTTCCTCTGACCCAGTAAGACCTGGGTGGAAATCTCACAAGTGATCTCCTTACAGTGAAGTGTTCATATAGACCTTTTATTATCATTTTGTGTGTGTGCTGTATTCACATTTGAGGATGTAATTTCAAGCAGGGGTTTGTGGCAATGACCCAGGTGAGCCGCTGCGTGCAGCGCTGATACTCACTCCCTCGCTCGTGTTAACCATCGGCCAACCATCAAAACATCAACTTCCTTCTGCACTGAAATCCTTGACACGCGTCTCGTCAAAAGGAGAAAACTTCACTGCAGCGTGACGCAACTCGGCTCAGACACCACTGAGAAATTAACCAAAGAGATTTTTTTTTTTTTGTCCTAGACTGACCCTCTGTCTCCGACTCTGAGAGAATATTAACTGAACTCCACCTGAACCCAACACACATCCTGGATTTACTGTCCAAGCCTCAACAAATACCCAACACAGTCAGAGCAAAGCCAAAAGCAAACTCTGACTGTCAACAACGTTGTTAGCCTTTATTTACGGTTATCTTCACATCCAGGAGACGGCAATCCTTTTTTATTTGGCAAGACCAGTACATGAAAAACACCGTCTCTATCATCAGCACTTATATCACTGCAAAAAATAAAATCAGCCCTGTTTCAGGGACATTTCCAGGAAATGTTACAGGTTGAATTGAAGCTTTAATCACCAGCAACAAGCTGAAAAAATGTTTTGCCACAAACATTTCTTACATGACAGCATTTCTTTGCTGTGACTAACATACAACTTTCTTAAATTCTGTTTCCTCATTTTAAGGAACATTACAGTCTGAAAGTGGCTGCAGATTTAATTTTCCAGCCAAGAAATACTTGCTTAAACTCTTGGCAGACTACTTCCCTTAAAACAAGAAGAATCAGTAGGCACCAGATGGATGGATGGATGGATGTTTTTGCTCTGTTGCAAACACGTTTTTTGCTATAAGGCAACAACGCTAACCCCTACTACACCGTGTGGGCTACACATTGGCTACGGAAAACATTCAAAACTAAAATTATATTTGATTACTACCATAAAAACTGTGGCACAACGAGAAGTCATGTGAGGAGTCGACAAGTTGCGTGTTTTTTCCCCTCTGTGTGTGTGTGTGTGTGTGCTTGTGTACACAATGTAATCTCTCTGATGTAATTGAGAGTTGGGTACCTGGATGGTGGGCAGAGGGCGGCCGGGCCGTGGTCACTGCACCGTGCTGGGGTTGAAGGTTCCAAGTGAGGGGACGCTGAGCTTTGGTCGGGAGACGGGGAAGCACACGTCCGGGTATGGATGTAGCCCAGACTAAAACCGGGTGGGAGAGATTTACTCACTTGATAGATGAGTCGACCTGAACAAAAAAAGACACAAGTCATTAACGCCCTGGCACCAACCATCCCAGACTTTCTGCGCATGCGCTCTAAGCTGATAAAGATGTTTAATCCTGTGGGCAGGTCAGGAGACTGCCTCACCACTACAAAGGCCAGGTCAATATGTACAGTAAGAAACTCTCTCTCTCTCTCTCTCTCTCTCTCTCTCAGAGCATCTGCAGCCTCGGGCATCCTCCCTCTCTTCTCTACTCTACACCAACACCTCAGCAGCCATATGCCATTAGGGAAGAGCCCACAGCAGCAACACTCATAAATATTGACTTAGTTTCAACATATCCCTCAGGAAGCGTTCAAAATAGCAGGTACTGCATTAGAGCACCAACGGCAAACAAAAGGCCACAGCAGCAAACGCCAACTCTCTTGACACCGGCTCTCGCTGAAAGACCGCATGGCTCCGCTGAAGGCTTGTGGGACGTTGTTACAGGAAATATTTAATTAGCAGATGCAATAAAACAACACCTCCCCGGCTAACGATCGCAGTCAGAAGTTAAAGCATGTCGCGGGGATCTTTTAGGACGTGACGCACAAGCGGGGAAATGAATGGCTGTGACACGCGGAGAGACGGCGCTCGCACATCATCCCCGCTCCTCTCCCCCGAGCGGGGTTTGATAGCGCGATGCTATCAAAAGAAACGCGACTGTTCATCACGGCGGCACCTGAGCGTGTGTCCCCCCCCCCCCACAGGTACGGTTAATTAAAGAGGGACTGTTTTTGTTCACTCAGAGCGGGGAGAGATTACTCAGCGGCTCTCTTTTAATCTGCCAGGAAGGTCTCATGGTTAAGGCTCGTTAATCAATCTTATTTGAGTGGTAACTAATTACTTTCTCCCGATCCAGGAGATCAGGAACGGTGAATCATCAGAGGCGCCGGGATTCATGAAAGTTGCCCGAGCACTCAGTCATTTACTAATGAGAGAAAAAAGTGATTGGTTATTGGACGGTCGACCTAAGCGTGTCCAGAGTCAGAATTAAAGTGTTGACAGCACATCCAAATGTTTACTTAGCTGGAAACTGCAGCACTGCTAAATTCATCTTCAACGATTTTGTGTTTTGTTTGTTTTTTTCAATTAAAACAACTTTTCTAAATTTTTCAGCTTCTTGAATGTGAATATTTTCTGGTTTCTTTGCTCCATTTGACAAAGAGATAATTAAAAGTGAATCATCTTTGGATGGTGGATAAAAATATCATCATTTCCAGGTTTGGGAAACACAGATCAACATTTTTTCAACATTTTCTGACTTATGGAGCGACCAAGTACTCGATGAATTGAGAAAATAATCAACAGATTAACAATCGTCGAGTTAGAAAGTGAATTCCGTCCAAAGAAAAAGTTCCACCCTGAACTAGGACTGAAACACACGCTTATCTTTCGTCCGTTAATTATTATCTCGAGTCGTCTGGGCCATAAAAATGTTAGAAAATTCAGATTTAGATACAAAATATAAGATAAGAGACAAATATACGAATGATTGATAAGGGAAGTACATTTATTTTTAATTTTCTTTGTTATTTGGAGCAAATTTCACACAATTCACAATTAAATAATTATTTCATAAAGCACACTGAGTAGCATTAAGACTGATTTTTCTTTCTTTTATTTATTTATCTGTACCAAGTTGTAAGCTGGATTACAAATGGTGTTTCACCGTCTGCTGACAGCCTGATTATCTTTTGCTTCATCTGTAATATAAGTGTGTATGTATATTTTCACTTGTGAATGTAATGTCGGCGCATGAGACGCACCACTTACTGCCGGTCAACATTTTAAAGTGTAAAGCAAGTCATTATTATCTCCACCGGCGACCTTCTAATACGTACTCGCCTTTTCATGTCTCGTCACCAACAACAGAGGTGGAAAGAAACCGCGTTGCCACGTGAAAAGAACTGAAAAAAAAAAATACATCATAAAGATCAGACTGAACTACATACTGAGATATATACGGCGAGGAAGAAAATAATGGCTCAATTATAAGTGGAGAAAAAAAGACCATTTTCAGCAGAGATGGACACCTGTGACTCAATATCTGTCTGAATAGGACTTATTTTTATTCTGTTCTCCCATCTTTTTATTATTTTGCCGGTTTAGTCATTGTCATTTTTTTTTATTTATTATTCTCTTCGTTCCACATCACTTTTTTAAGAACTGCATATGTTACATGAGCTCTGTTGTCAAGGAACATTTGTGTATCTGTGTATCAGGGCCTCAAAACAGATGTGGTGTGACGTCTTTTTAACAAATTAAAATAATTAGCTACACTAATGGCCAATAATAACCGATTCCAATTATTTTGGCCCTTATTTTGCAATTCAATTTCCCTCTTCAATCTACATTATGTGTGTTTGAGAACCACTGATTTAGACGAAGTGGAGCATCACTCTTCACTGTTCACACGTTATTGGTATATAATTCGCCTTATGCAGTGATCCCAAATGTAGTCGCGCGTCACCTCTGAAGCACCTGCCTCCAGTGTAATGTCGTGTCCGTGGTGAAACTCCAAGAGCTTTTGAGTCTGCGAGGATTCCCCCCCGTCTCTGTCAGAAAACGGTGAATAATACATCTTATTGGATTTGAGGGAAGAGCTTCACACTATGCAGGGAGGAATCATATCATAATTCGAATGATATATGGGATGCAACAGGCCAAGGCAGGGACACGGAGGAATAAAATAAATGCTTTAAAAAAAAAAAAAACAGCATCATTGGATGCTTTTTGTTGGTGTTATTATCGTAACTGTGCCGTCCTCCTGAGTCTAATACATGCTGTCGTTGATCCTCCCCTCCTGTTTCCTTGAACAGTTTCAGCTGCTGCATAATTGAATGTGAAAACAGTGTATTGTTCTGTCTGTGGGGACAGAATTGGAAAAAATATCAGACAGCTGAGAGATGGGGAAACATTTTTTTGGACCAGACTGTGTTTTTTGTCCTCATATATTTCTCTTCTGGTCTGAACACATCACTGAGTAATCATAACCCGGAAATCCACAGGGACGACTGCTGAGGCATGACGACGACGTCCTCTACTGTCTCTATCCTGAACTCTCCTGTCCTGATTTACTGCCATTCTCATAGATACATAGATTTAGAGAGGGGGACACATTTTTCACAGTCGGGGTTGGAAGGGCGAGGGGAGGCGACAGACTTGTTTGTGTCTGTGGCCGAGAACGATTGTTTGTGTCGGCTCAAAGGTTATCCTCATTATTAGATTGATTTCACCGCTGGGCTGTGGGGAGACGACGCAGCGAGAGGGAGGACAGGAAGACAAACACTTAACTTGCTGAGCTCATTCAAGTATTTTCATGGGGGTGGTGGATTTGGATGATGCATGAGAGGCCCGTATCCTCACAGACTTACAGCACAGGGAAGGGGGAGTCGTGGAGTTCAGCCAAATTCTCACATCAGGCGACTTTCAGAGTCACGGGGTCACAGTGAAATCACACAACACATGACGTGCCGTCTTGGTATCCGAGCTCACATGACACGACTGACTGGCGACCTGGAGGGTCGAGCACAACACGATCTTTCATGAGCAGTGTTTGGGTTCCAACAAGTCTTCCATAGAGCTCCGGGCGTCACATGACTGGGTTTCTATGATCATCAGGGTGGAAATGCGGTCAGAGTTCACTGTGCACTGTAAATCCACGGAGATCGATTTGAAAGTGGGGAAACGGGACATCTGCAACTTCCTGATCAACTCAAAAGTCACTGAAAGTTTTTAAGAGCCAGGAGGGAAACATTAAACTCTAGTCTACCGGCTAAAGACAGTGTTGCTGTCACTGCAAGGTTAAGTATTGCATTAGTGTCACACAGCACAACATTCTTAGTAAATCTAGTCTGAGTCCATGATTTACCAACAGCCAGCAAAGAGACACGCTGTTTGACATACATTTGATTTATGTGTTGACTAGTATATAAGTCTCTAGAGGGCGTTAACTTGGTTGTACGACATCAGCTACCGGGGTTCTATAGTGGAGGAGATGCCATCATTGTCAACCGAGTTTCCAGTGCACCAGCGAACCCTAACCTTAACCTAACCACAATTCCTCAGAAATGACGTTCTGCCTCATTAGGACCAGGTTTTGGTCTAGATGAGGACAACTGGTCCTGACAAGGTCAGTGTTTATGCTGGAAAATGTCCAAAAGAGGTAACAAATACAAGAACGCACACACACACACACACACACACACACACAAGACCTCATACGCACAAATGCACAACAAAATGAGCAACACTATTACAAAGCAATCACCAGTGTACCGCTTCCAACTTTCTGTAAGATTGTCAATAAAACTCCCCATGAAATAAAAAACAAACACTTGTTGCTACCTTTGAACTGAAGAAGACATTTTTCACACCGTAAAACACAGGGGTTCAAAGAATTGGACATTTTATATCAATGTTATTTTGGGAAGGTCCATGATTCAGAAAATCCCTCGTTTCATCTCTTCATCTACGCCATTTTCCTGTATCCTCAATGTGCGGAAGTGTCACAATCTCCACAATAGACGGAAGCTTAGATCACAAATCGCGGTCAAGTCTTGTGTGACTGTGATTTAAGAGTTTGCTGATTTGTTTGTCAAACAGGATTTTCTGGTCTGAAAATTAGGTTTTTCCAAATTCTGTGATTAATTACACAAGAGAGTGGACACCAGCCTAAATAAACTACTTCAGTTTGGATATAAAAGATTTAGGTTTTGCCGACAAAAATCCGCTAGATAAACACACAAGACTCCGCGACGCCAATTGAGTAGATTTATTATAAAATTGTCAAAACTGGAGTGTGCTTAGAATGAGATTAAACATACTTTTGGTACATTTATTTCCCAGTGAAGCTCTAAGAGATCCCCGGTTGTCCATGAACCAGAGTTTGAGATGCAAAGTGAGGACTGAACACGTCTGCCACCTTGTTCTGGCGAAGGTCCCCAACCTCATCACCAGTGTTTAAAATTTCAGAGCCAGATAAGTCATGAATTTCTTAGTGTTTTCTCCAAGCTGAGACTATTTTTTTTTTTTACTTGATTTATTGAAAACGTACATCTCATGGTTGAAATAACAGACATTAGAGATGCAAAGTATGACTCTGGTGTTTTGAGCCATATTTTTTTTTTTTTTTTTTTACACACGCCTTAAAGTTTTAATCCTGGAGGAAAAACTGTTTAAACTCTTTACTTCAGTTAATTAGGTTGTTGGTCTATAAAATGTCAGAAAACGCTGAATAACGTTGATCGTTGTTTCCCAAACCTTGAACTTATGATGTTACCAAATGTCTTGTTTTATCCACAAACTGAAATGATTCAGTTTCAATCATTTCTTTGTTTTACGGGGCAGAGAAACCAAAAAGAATTCATTCAGGAAGGTCATTTATTTTAGCAACTGATTATGAATAGATTGCAGGATTATTTTTTTCTTTTCTAACCTCTATAATGTGAAAAGAGGGAGATCTCTTTATTTGCTTTTAAAATAGCCCGACTGCCGTGTTGACCAGCCTTTAAAAGAACATTATGAATTATAATCTGAGAACATTATGTGCTTATTTCTCCAGGGGGTAGTCTGCGAGTCCGGATTGTGCCACACTCTGTGTGAGGGCTTTATTTTCCCACTGCAGAATGAATGAGAGAGCGGCCGCCCTCTTTCTCTGTCTCTTGCTGTGCTGCCGCAGCCTCTTTTCTGACGCTGTGGTGAGACGGTGCGCAGTGGACCGTGCTGGAGAGTCGCAGCCATTCCATGCTCGCTCTTATTCTTAAGCACTATTCCAACAGGGAGCGCGCTTATTACATCAGAGTCTGGCAGTTTCCACTCAGTCAGATCCCTGGACACCTGCTGAACCCCACGGTGCATTACTCCGTGAATGTGCTCATAATGTACACATGCACACATACATATATGTGAATACATGCCCTAATGTCACAGTTCAAAGAAAAATAAATTAAAAAAAAGAAATAATAAAATATGTATATGTATATATATATATATATATATATATACACATACATATATATATATACACACATATACATATACACATATATACACACATGTACATATATATACATATTTTATTATTTCTTTTTTTAAAGTGCAGAAGTCACAAAATATATCGTCTTTCTTTGTTTTTGTTCATAAAAACGAACCAAGCGAACTTTGACTGTGACTGTATTTACAAATTTTTAAGTGTGTTTATATAGTTGGTGAAAATGAAAGGTTGTGCTCAAAAAAGGTGTGATGTAAGACACTCAATATTGCATAATATTTCTTATAGCCTCAGTAAATACATTTTAACATAGTAAAGGGGAAAAAATAACAACTAGACATGCTGTGTTCTAAGGGTTTACTATGACCAATTAACACCTAAACCTAACCTTAACCTAACCTATACCTCAACACCTCAGAAATGAGATTCTGCCTCATTAGGGCCAGGTTTTGAGTCTCCATGAGGACCACAAGTCATGACAAGGTCAGTGTTCATGTCGGGAAAATGTCATTTATATAGGAAACAAATACAAGAACACACACACACACACACACACACACACACACACAAGGCCTCATATACACAAAACAAAACAAGCAACACTACAACAAAGCAATCACCACTGCAGCGAGGCTCTCACAGCTCTCACCACAGTAGGGTGATGTATATATTTACCGCTTCTCTGGAATGGATCGGTCATGGAGGAGAGGCTGCACTGAGCAGCAGCAGCAGCAGCGTCACCACTTACTGCTTCTTTAACACCTCTTTCTTAAGATTTGCAGACCAAAAAGATGTCACATTAGACTGTGTTTGACATTTAGGGGGGTGGAAAGTAAAAACTGTTGTTGGTAATTTTCACCAGAGTTTGAGTCTTTTATAAAGTCACAGTGTGATTCTAAGAAAAAGAAGAAAAGAGAACAAATCAACTGCTAACCCTATAAAATGACAGAAAATTGGGAGAAATTAATGGCAGCTGTAATCTCCCACAGCCTGAGGTGACACCAAGTGTTTTTATTAGATTTTATTTGTATTTGTGTCTGTACAGCACTGAGATTGTTTCTAAATGTGCTATAAAAAATTAAACTATTTGAGCATAATCATACACATCTTATACGTGACATGATATATTATCTAGTAGGGGTGCGATCGTTGATTATTGTTAGTAACATCATCGCGCTTTTTTCCACGATTTATAGCCAAGACACATTGTTCTTTAAAGATTTTTAAAACCAAACTTATATAATCAACTATGCTGACTGGAAGCCTGTTCTTGGCTCTGTGATACGCCAACGTTATGCACTTTTTCCTGTGTGAATAAAACAAAAAAAAAAAGTTTTTTGTCTCCTTGGTAAAACATTTCTATATTTCCCTTTTCATTACAATGCCCGTGGGTTGCATGGAGCCACTGGAGTGTGAGTTGAGGATTAGAATATAATCTCTGACTCCTCGCAACTTCTGTGCAGTGCTATCACTTCCAACTGCACGGGAGATTCTTTTTTTTTTATATATTATTATTTTTATTATTATTATTATTATTATTCCTCTTGGTGGCGGGCCAAATCCATTGCGTTTCCATTTTTCAACCTCTCTCACTGCCCTTATCCAATTCAGAGCTTATGATTGTAATACTAAAACAGAGCGAGTTGTCAAAGCAGAAATGGCGATGATGAATGCCCCGCTGCTCTATGTGCTTGTTTGTTTTGGGGTGGCGAACAAACGGCGGGGGAGGGCGGGGGTTGGGGGGTCGGGCAAAACATTGAAGTTAATGCTTACTTGTTGAAGGTGCATTTTCTCGGGCAACAGATGCTCTGCTGCACACTAGCGGGGCGGGATTGATTAAACGGAATAGTTCTGTTATCTCGATAAAAAACAGAGAGGGAACACGAGGACGATAGTGGGCAAGGGGAAAAAAAATAATGAGTTCTTTCATCTTGGCAGTGAGGGCGTCTGCGTCTTTCAGACTTCCCAGGGAGATGTACACAGCTTAAGGGAAACGTTTAATTAGAAAACGTCAACCTTGTGTCTGCGGTGCTATGTGTTCGGAATAATATTTTTGATGTTAATATGACAGCGCATTTCCTTTTGGCTGCTTTCAGACCCAACTCAAAAGACATGCCATCAATTGATTCTGAAGAGGGAGGAAAAATAATTACCCGCCTACGCCTCTGCTGCGGCGCTGAGACAAGGAGCAGTTAATGATTCAATGACACTGGATGTTTGCCATGTTTCGTGGGGGGGACCTTGTGTGAAAGTACTTTTTTGAGTGGATCCAAAAAAGAAAAAAACTGTCAGTACATTCGTCAAGAAATATAAATCAGGGGTCACTGAGGTCACGTTCAGACCTGGTCCTGACATCAATCCTCTGTTCCATCTGATCCCGTACACACGCAACAGAAAGTAACCAAAACTAAAAGTGAAAAAAAACATTTTTGTTCACTCAAAATAAAAACTACAGTTAAAAAACCAAAACTAAAATTGTAGTGAAAATGGGCTTAGTTTCCATCTTTGTAAATGCATGTCATACATAATCAGTTTTGGGTTCATATGAAGTGTTTTGACAGGTTGTATTTTCTTCATAATAAAATGTTTTTATTGTTTTTTTTTTTTGGGGGGGGGGGGGGGGGTTCTGCTTATGAGGGTTATTTATTATTATTTAGGTTATGTCCATGTGTGTTTTTAGTCTGTTGGCTATATGATTTTTACCTTTTACACTAACTGCATCCAACCTGTACTTCAGTCTTATTTCTTGTAGATTGTTATATTTATTTCAGGGATGGTTGTGTCCTAATAAACTTTTAAAATGGCATCTTTTGCTGGGTTTTTATGACACAATACTTCTTAATCTTAAAATAAAATCTCTGCTCCACATCCACAAACATGTAACCTGGTCCAAATCAGCAGGATGTGACAGAGCATATAAACGTTATTTGGTGCAAGTCTTGGAAGCAGATGTCCAGGAAATGCAGAACAATTACATGCACTGTACATCGTCATATGACTCCTCTGAGCCAATCCTGATGAACATTTCAACTAGAGTTACACATATTCCAAAGAGAAAGAGGAGGTGGAAGAATAGACCGATAAACAAAAGATCTGAAAATGGAAAAGTAGACGGCACCGAATGTAATCAATTTTGAAAAATTTGACTTATTTCATTTGCATCTTAAGTGCTTTATCTTTTTTTTAAAGAAAATGTTATTCAGGCTTGTTTCCTTTCTCACTTGACAAGAATACATTGCTTCTTTATAAGATTAAATATTTATAACACCTCCATTTCAATATGAAAATTGACAAACACACACACACAAAACAAAGAGTCAAAATATATCTTCAGTATACTTCCTTTGATTTTGTCTTCTCAGGATCACGTTACGAATACAAACCCAACAAAAATCTCTGCCTAAAAAAACTTTGCTTCAAAAACAGAAAGTGAATAAACACTCGACTATTTCCTTCTCATTAGGACACAAACGCTTCACGTTTGCACCTGCACCGCACTCTGCTCCTACACAGACACACGTGGCTAATTGTGCTAATTGTGCCAACTGCTGGTAACCCAACACTTTCATATTCAACATCAAAGCTAAATCTGGAAAACAAATGCGTTAAAGTGACTTGTGTATGTTTAAGTCCAGGTGGCTTAGCTCATAGATGTATGTATATATATATATACATACATATATATATATATATATACATATATATATATATATATATACATACATATATATATATATATATATATATACATATATATACATATATATATACATATACATATATATATACATATGTACATATATATACATATATACATATATACATATATACATACATATATATATACATACATATATATATACATATATACATATATATATACATATATACATATACATATATATATATATATATATATATATGTACATACACACACACAGTATGTAACACTACAGGAGTAAATCAAATCATCAGCCTGCGTGTAAGGACAGAAGAACGCCAAGGGCAGACACTGAATTTAGAAAAGTGCAGCAGCAACAACAGCGGACTGTATAATGCTTATTTATTTATTAGAGACAGCGTCATTTTAACACCAAGCAAATCACAATGTGTGTGTGTGTGTGTGTGTGTGTATATATATATATATATGTATATGTATGTATATATATATATATATATACTGTATATATTTATGAGAGCAGCAGCAGCGGTGGCGGCATCTTCACACGTCATCTGATCACATTATCGTAAGACGAGGTGAGAGGAGTGTGACAAACTGAGCAGCTAAAGAAAATGCAGTAGTCTTAAAGTAAGGGACAGTGCAGACGGATCGCTTATTTATGAGGGACATAGTTTAAAGGTGACGCCAATGAAAGGTATAGAATCATCGCTATCAAATCTTTGTGGAAAGAATGGAAAGAATGACCTGTAATTGTTTAATTAATGTTGTGTAATTATACTGCTCCTAACAGGGAAAATCACACTGTAGAATTGTCATAATGGCACTGATTTCATTGTGGAAACGATGTAAGATGAATGCCAACATGGAAGTGCGTGAAACCTGTATTCTCTTAAATGGCCATCAGAGGGGGCGACTCCACGTCAGTAGACCTTTTCAGTTTTATTGTCCATTTTGTAAATTTCATTCCCATGTGGCGTGAATTAGGTGTGTGACGATTGATGACCAGGACCATCTAGTCCAGGGGTATGCAACCTTTAGTATGAAAGAAAGAGTCACCTGGAGCCACAAAAGCTATTTATGACCCATAAAATTAAGATAACATCATGTATAAAGTTTTATATATAGATATACATGATATATTTATATATGATATAAAACACAGAACTAGAGAGGCCCATTTGTATCCCCAATTTGACATACTGTAGACGTAGGACGCAAGGCATATTTTAGTGGGCGAAATATGAAACTACTTATCACCTTGATCCCTAAAAAAGAAGTGTTCACTTTGAAAGAAATAATGAAAATAAAATAAAAATGTCTTCAGGGAGTGCCGAAGAGCCACATGCGGCTGACAATAAATATTGAATTAAACCTGAAAGGTATATTACAAATCCAATCAAAATCGCAATGTCAATCAGATATTTTTTTCTTCCCACGTCGCTCAGCTCGAGTAAACGCCATGAGCAGGTCAACGTGATATGATCACGGTACCTTTTGAAATGCAAATGGCTCCGCTTTGACATTCATCTTTTCCCAGCAAAGGTGTAATTCAAGTGGCTTTGATTTCTGAGTCAAAAGGTGAGTGTTTTGCAGATAAAAGATCTTTAAATGATGCAACAGTCATAATACATGTCCATAAAGATGAGAACACAATATAGAATACATACTAACGAGGTTGGAAATCATTTCCTCCGCCATCTGTGTTTGCCTTTCAGATCCACACGGCCTGACTTCCTTCATCTGCCTTGTTAATCCTCGCTAAAACACACATTAATCAAAATTAATGGCCGTCGCCTCTGTTTTCTCTGAATCCCCCTTTTTCATCCACTTAGCCGTGGTGACTCCATACAGTAAGACCCCGTCTCTGATAGAAAGAGTCTTTCAAGTTTCTTTTTTTTTTTTAAGCCAGGCTTAACACAGTCATATACCGAGTTAAAGGCCCTCGGAGAAACCCCGCAGGAGGTTGTGTGGAGGACAGCCACGGGGGAGAATCTGAAAGTCCCTTAAAGGTTCTTCAATCATTAATGAACGACTTACAGTGGGTACGGAAAGTATTCAGACCCCTTTAAATTTTTCACTCTTTGTTTCATTGTAGCCATTTGCTAAAATCAAAAAAGTTAATTTTATTTCTCATCCCAGCTTGACAGAAAAAAAACAGAAATGTAGAAATTTTAACAGATTTATTAAAAAAGAAAAACTGAAATATCACATGGTCATAAGTATTCAGACCCTTTGCTGTGACACTCATATTTAACACATGCTGTCCATTTCTTCTGATTCTCCTTGAGATGGTTCTGCTCCTTTAATTGCAGTCCAGCTGTGTTTAATTAAACTGATTGGACTTGATTAGGAAAGGCACACACCTGTCTATATAAGACCTTACAGCTCACAGTGCAAATAAGAATAATGAGGTCGAAGGAACTGCCCAAGGAGCTCAGAGACAGAATTGTGGCAAGGCACAGATCTGGCCAAGGCTACAAAATAATTTCTGCAGCACTCAATGTTCCTAAGAGCACAGTAATCCTTAAATGGAAGACGTTTGGGACGACCAGAACTCTTCCTAGACCTGGCCGTCCAGCTAAACTGAGCAATCGAGGGAGAAGAGCCTTGGTGAGAGAGGTAAAGAAAGACCCAAAGATCACTGTGGCTGAGCTCCAGAGATGCAGTAGGGAGAAAGTTCCACAAAGTCAACTATCACTGCAGCCCTCCACCAGTCCGGGCTTTATGGCAGAGTGGCCCGACGGAAGCCTCTCCTCAGTGCAAGACATTTGAAAGCCCGCATAGAGTTTGCCAAAAAACACATGAAGGACTCCCAGACTATGAGAAATATGAGAGATTCTCTGGTCTGATGAGACTAAGATTGAACTTTTTGGCGTTAATTCTAAGCGGTATGTGTGGAGAAAACCAGGCACTGCTCATCACCTGCCCAATACAATCCCAACAGTGAAACATGGTGGTGGCAGCATCATGCTATGAGGGTGTTTTTCAGCTGCAGGGACAGGACGACTGGTTACAATTGAAGGAAAGATGAATCGACCAAGTACAGAGATATCCTGGAAGAAAACCTCTTCCAGAGTGCTCAGGACCTCAGACTGTGCCGAAGGTTCACCTTCCAACAAGACAATGACCCTAAGCACACAGCTAAAATAACGAAGGAGTGGCTTCGGAACAACTCTGTGACCATTCTTGACTGGCCCAGCCAGAGCCCTGACCTAAACCCAATTGAGCATCTCTGTTTTTATGAGATTTTTTTTCTGGTCATTTTATGAAAGAGTTTTTATCGGATCTGTTTTTAGGGAAAAAAAATTTCGGATCTGTTTATACGAGAGAGCTTTTCAGGCTTGTTTTTAGGAGATTTTTTTTTGCTTCTCAACACATACAACAGACGCTGGTTGCAATAGGCTTCCATAGACGAGAAGCTCCAGGAGGATCATGTAGCCCACTAGCCCTCCTGACCAGTGGGCCTGCCTGACCCCGTATGGTGTTACTTAAAGACAGTAGAATCTCCCAATGTCTTCAACCCAAAGAAAAAAAAAACTGGATTAAACTGAACATCTTTGCATTCAATTTAGCGATCAAGACGGGAACGCTTCTCCGCTTCTATCTCATTCACAGAAAATCTGATCCCCCACAAGATCTCATAAAAACTGACGCTATTTAAAAATTGTTTTAGGTATTTTAGGCAATACGCTTCCGTACTTTTCAACATCAAACCAATTATATTTCCCAAACTGTGACTCTTTAAACACCCAGTGTGTATAAAAAATGAGTGACATCTACTGGTGAGACTACAGATGGCAACAAACAGATGACTTCTACTCTCAACCCTCCTTTTCCTATGCACGTCAGTGAACTACGGTGGCCTTCACATACCAGAAAGGACCTGAACACTGCTGTAGAAATATGATAATGCACGGTGGCAGCTTCCAGAGCAAGGCCCTTATCTAAAGTACATATAAAAGTCTTATTCTCAGGCTATGAACCGAAACTATTTCTTTTATAAAGTAGATTACACACTTATACAAACATACTTATGGGTAGTATTTTCAATATCTGTGAGCAAACCCTCCATTAACTTACACAATGGACCTTTAAGTGTCTCTCTCCAGCTCTCTGAAGATCCTTAATGACCCAACACTGAACCCTAGTTTTGTAAAGTGTGATGTTTGCGGACACCGCCTGCTCCACGAGCCTCTAAAAACCAAGTTAAACATGGAGACAGTGTGAGGTTATTTATTGCCTCCATAAAAGCCAGTGAGTGTGAAAGGGAAGAAGGGAGGAAAGATGGAGGGCAGAGAGGGAGGGAGGGAGAGAGAGATGGAGCAGCTGCAGGATCAGCAGACGGAGAGGCTGTAGTTTGTTTTCCACAAAGCAGGAAGCTACGTATCAGGAAGGATTTTTGAAAAGATATGCAGACTCACACCTAGGGAAAAGATCACATTGCTAGTCAAATTGTCACACATGACCACACTATCTTCGATTGATGTTTGGATTTGCCGCTGTGGGTAAACGATGACAATCTCATCACATGCGTGTATAAGTAAAAAAAAAAATACACATGTATTCCAGTAAAATCGATCTCAAAGTCATTGGTGTTGACACCGATACCTGAGCAATTAATTTAATTAAATACATTTTAAGCCCAAAAAAAAATAAATCAAATTCTGTAGTTTTAGCTGGCCAACACGTAGCAACTTTCTAGCTCTGTCATATTTCAATTAGGGCTGAACAATTTTGAATAAAATCTAATTGCGATGATTTTGACAGGAATTGCTAAATGTGATATGATTGAGAAATATATTTGACACACATTTTGGCTCTAAGAAATATCGCAATTTGAAAATTACAGCAGGCCGTATTGCGATTTTGATAACATTTCGAATGACAATACGTTGTTTGAGTTTGATAATTGGTCAATACCACAAAATGACTTGTAAAAAGTCACTTTCGCACGGTCACGTCAACATGGCCCTATAGCGACAAACAGTCAGTGCATGACTCATCCTCTGCTGCCACTGTGAGATTTCCCTCATTAACCTTCAGCCTCAAACACGTTCATATCTGATGACGCAGGCAAACAAACAAGCAGAGATAACAATAAAACAAGACGTATACATACACGTGCGTGTACACGCGCACCCACATAACACGTCCCCCTTTCATAGAAACAACTTCCCACTAACTATTCTGCCTCTGCCCATTTCAGAGCAACAAGAATAGAAAAAAAAAAACAGCAGCCCCTGTTTGGAAGCTGATAGCAAGAGCATCAAAGCTTCTAACAGCCAGAAGATGAGCGAGTTCAGCTGAGGTTATTGGATTAGTCCCCCTCCTCTTTGCAGTGTCGTGTCCTTAACTTAAAGGCCGCAGCACTGGACGGATCAGTCTGTGCCAAAGAGACACCACAGTGCAGCAGGTTCACTCCCAAGTGGAGTTGAGCTTGTTAAAGCCTGAACATTGCTGGATGAGCCGCGGCACAGCGGGCCGCGACAAAGGTTTGTGTCACTCCTGCACAGACACGAGGGCGACTGGAGGTAAATCTTCAGGCTGGGTTCAGTCTACACAATCTCTGTACAGACCTGTGCAATTTGACTCAAAAATGAATTCAATGCCCGGCTCATCCTTGAGTCGGAGTGAACATTTGGTGCACTTTTTAAAAGGATTTCCTCTCATTTTTGTCAGTAAGCGACAGAAAACATGAGATTTCTTTAAAAACTTGTGGCCAATGCTGCATCATCTTCTTGATTAACCATATTGGGATCACAGTTCATGTTTGCAGTAGGGCTGAACTATCGATCGAATTTTTATCGAAATCTCAATACGATATTGCCTAGTGCAATTTTCAAATGTGTGTCAAAATGACCGTCTTAGATTAAATATTGTCCCAACAGGCTGAAGAAAACATCTTTGTTTCTCACGGATCTGCACAAATATCACACAGTTACCATTTTAAATATGGGATTCAGATGAAAATGAGAATGATGATGTAAAAATTACCATTTTATCTCATATCGCAACCGCAAATTAGACATTTATTCAAAATCCTAGCCCTAGTTTGCAGACTATGCTATAATAAGTTTAAATTTATCAATACATCTTTTATAAAAAGGTGTTTCTAATGCAGACGAGGTGCATCTATGTTTACTTTTAATGCATTTAATTGATTATGAAAATAATGAGTTAGTTGCAGCCCTAAACCAATCAACCTTCACATTATAACTGAATAATTTTTCGCACTATAGCATGACACAGTTCAGATTATGAGATGCTTCAGTTATATTTGAAAAATCATATGTCTGTATGTCATAATAATGTGAATTTGTCTCATTTTAACACAAAACATTAAATTATATGGTATTTTTGCAGTAGTTTTCATTGAAGAAAAGCAAATAAAATTGAATTATTTCAATATTGCATGTGGACAATAATTGTAGTCAAGTTGTGCAGTGTTAGAAAAAGCCGAGCTGCTCACATTATGTCTGACAAGTACAAAGCAGCTACTAAAGAGCTTTATTTGTCCCCGGAGTGTTGTGATGCATGAATAGCTGTTTGTTGACTGATATCTTCTTAATCAATTAAATTATTTCTGAACGTGAGTTATGGACTCCCAGGCAGCTGTCACGCCGCGAACATCGCCTCACCCCAGGCTGCATCTCATTAGCATGGCAGACGTCTCATTTCTCCGTGGAGGCAGCGAGTCGGGCCTCAGCCACTTCACACAGAACCAATCTCCCGCTCCTGTTTTCGCCACAGTGGCCCATCACCTGCTGCCAAGGCTCCTTTCAGAGGGATTTTACTGCTCCACTGATGCACAGTAAAGAGAACTTCCCCCCGTGGGTTTGCCTGCCCACTTTTCATGGTGGGAGATGTCTCCTTTACAGAACAGCCTTGTTGCACCAACACACTCCGAGAGTTTGTTTTGAAACGCGACAGCACAAAAAAAAAAAGAAGTGACAGTTTCTGAGAGTCATTTTCACAGAGAGCATTTTGTCTGGGGCTTCTTTGTGGATGAAGTTTTCACATCCTTCACTTTGGGTGGAATTAGATTTGTGTCTATATTTTCAAAACAACACTTTTCACAAAGCAAGCAAGACTTTTTAGGAAGCAAACAACACAAAATACACAAAAAATATTCTATTTTATCTCAGTGGTAGAGCGAAATTGTCTTTCAGCGACTCGTTCAATTCCGGACTCTGCAAGTCTACATGCCGATGTGTCCTTGGGCAAGTCACTGAACCCCCACGTTGCTCCTGATGGACAGCGAGTCCAAGCCTGTGGCTACTTCCAGTGCGTTGAGCTGTCGATCCAAAACTCAGGAGCCAATCAGCAGGCAGCTTCCTAAGCCCCGCCCATGGTCATCAATGTATTATTCGCAATTTGTGTATTTTGATTCTGTGGCTCATTTCTCTTTGCAAGTGTTGCTTGGAAATATTGACACAAATCTAATTCCATACACTTTAACAAAGTATTGTCCTAATCAGCTTTATTTGGTGTGTAATACAATTTTCTGCAGAAGCCACAACAGTTGCCCGCTCATTTCACGAGAAAGAAATATCATCAATGCTGCAACGCCTTATCTCGTCTCAGCGGGTTTACAGTCCCTATAGATGATGTGTGTGTTATTAGGTTAGCGTCGGACCGCTGGCCATTAAACAGGATCAAATTATACCCACACCGGCCAAAGAATTGAGCGATAAATACAAATCTACAGCTATATTTCACATATTATATATTTATATACACTACTTCAAGAATGATAAGGTGGCTGGATGGAAAGAAACCAATTGCTCAGGTAGGAGCATATCACTGAAAACAAAAATTAATCTTAATTTAGGCGATTCAGCTTCATTTTTTTTTTTTTCATAACCTCTACTTTAAAAAGATGTGGAGAAACATGAAGGCCAAACAAATGAGAACACAATCGTACAAAACATTCACAGGATTATTTAAAATACTAGCCGGTTGATGGTGGGTGGTTATTAAATAACCATTTACGGCGCTACATCAAAGTAAGTTGTGAGTTCATACACAAACATTATATTACATTTTCCTCTCAATCAAATGTATGATGGTCATATGTCATCTCTCGTAGCTGGTCTGCCTGAATCTATTCCCTATTTTGGGAACCTGAGCTGTTCTAAAAATAGACATAAAAGTATGTTTACAGTATCAGGCGTCAAGTTAACATCCAACTGTCTCACCGCAACAATGACATTCTCAAATGTTTTGTTTTGTCCACAAACCAAAAATGACTCAAGTTACTAAAGTCAGAGAGCTTGTCTTTTAATTATTTAAAAGAATCACTCAATTTTGTTCACGTTTGTTTATGAACAAAAGATTAGAAACATTCAATTAGGCATTCAAGTATCAAGTGCCAAACAGTATGATTTCTTTAGACGTTTATTTGCGATGCAGCTCATGAAATAAAATGCAGAAGAATCGTTGCCGTTAAGAAATGAGATCACGTGTTGTCGTGAATCGAGATTGCGTTTTTTTAAACTATTTTTCGTGCATATGTCTGCCCGACTCCCAGCTTAAAATTCTTATAGTATATAGGATTTTCTGAAAAGTCAATAGAGAAAATAACAAAATGGAAAATCTAGTTTTGGGAACCTGAGCTGTTCTAAAAATACAGAACTGTGAGAAACAACTAACGATTATTTTCACAATCTGTCCACTAATTTCTAAAGGAATTGATTAGTTGTTTGGGGCATAAAATGTCATAAAACCAAAAATTACTCAGTTTAAATGTTATATTTGTCATATGCTCACTTTTAAGAAGCTGAAAAGTCAGAGTGTTTGTTTTAATTATTTAAAAGAACCACTCAAGGCAATTAATCCTTTACCAAAATGACAACCAAACTCCCTCAAACAGCACAACTTTTCTGGATTTACGGTGTTTCCATTCAGGTGTTTTTATGTGCAAATGAAAAATGCACATAAAAACAGGCTGATGTATAAACATAACACTCTAGAGCAGGGGTGTCAAACTCAAATGCCCTGGGGGCCAATGAGCATCTAGTCTGGTCAAGCGGGCGCCGACATAGAGGAAAAAAAGTGGAAAAAACAACTATTTAGTAGCCAGTGGGCAATATAAGATATTCATTATGATATTAGACAGAATTGCAAAGTAAAATTATTTTGATATAAAATGATTCACAATTAAAACATATTTATGATGCACAAAAACGGAGAATTAAATTGAAAATTTAGCAAATAATGACGAGGATAATTGTGATTAAAGCTGCTTAAATATATGTAATTTCATGTTGAGTGTAATACATTTAATAAAGCAATGATTACAACCGAATGTCTTATTACTATTATAAAAATATTGCCGGCATATACATTTAGTCTTATATTCTGTCTCTATTCCATCACCTTGCACAGTGGTGGGTGGGCGGGCCGCATGTAATCGATTGGAGGGCCACATGTGGACCCCGGGCCACCAGTTTGACACATGTGCTGTAGAGAAACTGCAGGATTTGTGAGGAATACATTAGGAAACACACAGATCCCTGTCCACCTGGACTCAGATAGACACGTGTTAGAGCTCTGGAGCATCAATGATGCACTCGGTGCATGTAGAGGGTTCCTTAGTGTGTGTATTGAATGCATGCGGAAAGCCTCCACATCTTCCGCCGCCGACTAAAAACACATTTCTTCCGACTCTACCTCGACTAAGACGATGACGACGACAAAAAAAAAAAACCAAAAAAAAAAAAAAAAAACCTATACATCGCACTTACGACTAGCACTTCATAGTTTGGTTTACTTGAAGCGCTTACTTACTTCTAGCTCTTATTTGTACCCAAATGTTTAAATGCACTTATTGTAAGTCGCTTTGGATAAAAGCGTCTGCTAAATGACATGTAATGCATGTGTAGGAGCTGTGTGGGTGGGAGATGTGTGGGTGGCGCGCTCACGTCTGTGACTCACTCCAAATGTGAACGTGATCAAAGCCAGGACAGAGCGAGACAGACAACAGACAACGGAATGGGGACAGACCGAGACAAGAGACGCCAGGTCTTTTTCTCACGTGCGAGGAGCGAAGAGGTGATAACATTCAAAGTGCAGCAGAACTGAGGAGGCATGAGCAAATGACTCGACGTCTCCGAGCGCACGAGAACAAAACCCCTGCTTTGTCATATTTGAAGAGAGAAGACGCGTGTGATTCCCTCCCCGCCTGCCTCGCAAATCCAAGCGCCTCACATCTGTTTGTGTGCCCTGATGGTGCAGGTTGGCAGGTTCAGTGCTGCAGTGTTGTGTAATGCAGCCAGCAGGAAGCCACGAGGTGGAGAGGCAGAAAAAAAAAACAACCCAAAAACATGTTTATTTTATCCTCGGCGTCAGCGGGAGACGCAACCCAAGCTGTGACATGTACGCTGGAGATGTGACATGTGACACTGGGCTGTTTTTGTTGCGAGACAACAAAACGGCGTCTGTACCGGGTTCCTTTTGTATTTCTTATCCAAACAATGTCAAAGTTGACGCCGCACACATTGGTACCTGAAGCCTGTCAAACAAACCAGTTTGACCGAAATACAATTATCAGATGGAGAAATGAACAGGCGTGTTCTTCTTCCAATAAGCTGCGGCAGGCTGTACACTATGGGTGGGTCAAAATATCGATTTTATCGGCGATATAGCGTTGTCCTTCCTCGTGCAATAGAATATGCAATACACCTGGGTAAATATCCATATTTTACTTTACAAATTAAGGCGCTCTAAAGTAAACAGTTTAGTACAAATGACCTGGCTGAAGAAGAGGGAGTTTACAGCATGATAATGGTGGAGAAAGCTACGTTAAACCATGCTCCATCCACGTTTAATATAGAGCTGCAATTAATGATTATTTTCTCGATTAATTGTTTGGTCCATAAAATATTAGAAAACCTTGAAAAATGTTGATCGTTGTTCGTCAAACCCGGAAATTATCATGTTCTCAAATGTCTTGTTTTGTCCACAAACCAAAATGATTGACTGATTGAATGATTTCTTTGTTATGCAGAGCAAAGAAATTAAGAAAATACTCACATTTAAGAAGCTTAAACAAAGGAAATCTTGTTTTAATCAGGAAGGAAGCTTCGAAGCGATTAATCGATTATCAAAATAGTTGACGATTAATTTAGTAATCAATTAATCATCGATTAATTGTTTCAGCTGTAGTTCAATATAGACTTTGTTCTCCACTTTTAACTTTTCACTTTAACATTTTGTTTTCCTCAGTTAGACAAATATCGCGATATGATCATCTTGCGATATATTGATTATCACAGAATCGCTGTTTCATATATATTTGCATTGTGGATCATGTATCGTATTGTACCCTGTGATTCACACCCCCCACTGTACTCTGCGACGCTGCACTCGACATTTTGAGGTTCCCAATCATATTTTTGAAGACCGTAATCACAGTTCTTACGACAAAGAACATTCAAGAGGGTCATTTTCTACCCCGGTTGCCGCAGCAACACGCGTACAGATCGAAAGGAAGGTGAGGGCTGCATTTGTTCTCAATGTGAGACTGGGCGCAATGACATTTGTTATGTATCTTTTTAACACATTACTAATAGTCACTGATAGGTTTTTGTAAATAATTTGTAACAAATAATCGAACGCTCATGCACGTTCCTGGTTTTAATATTCCTCTTTTTCCCTGGTTTTAATGCGATATGTGTGTGCAAAAACAAACTAAACTTTAAATTCTCATACTTCCAATGCATTCCAAAACGTTATATTTTGATGATGTTTGTATGTTGATGCTCATCCTATTTTTTATTTATCACATAGTGAATATTAAAAAGTATACCGCAAAGCAAACTGCAAGAGCAATATCTGTCAGAGACATAGTAGTTCAACTCTTTTTCCCCCAAAATTGCTCAACCTTTATGTAACATCTAGGATAAAAACTTTATATCTTTGCACACAGTCTACTTTGGGAATCGGTTTCTATTTAAGACACATCAGCAAATCACTGGTTTGGTCATCCGCGCAGTCAGCACCACAGACGGGAGAGGAATACAGAGTCACGCTACACCTATAGAAGACAAATAACATTCTAATGAATACAAGTTTCAAGCACTTCAGTGTTTGTGTCATTTTCACGACGCAGGATTCAGCAGAAATGATTTCCCTCAACTTTGCTGGAAAACAGCTCTGATAAACTCCATTTCCCAACCAACAGTCAGCTAAAGTTAGACGTGGGTGCACGGGGGAGACGAGTGTCACCACCTGTTTCCTTGTGGTTTCCATCTTTAAAAAAACATGTTTGCATTTAATGAACAAATCGTCTCCTGCAGTGGTGGAGCGGTGAGTTTCGACAGGTGACATGTGACATGTGAGGTTCAGAAGAAACACTTCCTATACAGGTGCTCCATTATTTACATACATGTGAATTATTCATGTTGTCCCATGGTGATTTTTGCGTGAATCATGAGGAGACTGACTCGTATGTTTGACTTTGGCATGAAATATTTGTCACTTTGGAGGGGGTAGATCACTGGCACCCAGTGGAATAATATCATGAGCACTTGAAAGGGAGTTATGTAAACAGAAATGTTGAACTAACGTCTCCTCAGTCTAAATACAGCGGTGAAGGATAGCCAGCAACCAACCTCCAGCAGATCACTGTTGTTGAAAGAAAATCCTTATGTTTTAACTTCTCGTACCTCCACTTTGAAATAATATGAGCTAAATGCAGCAATATATAGCCACAGCAGGTTATTTCTGCAGTGTGGAGACTGTCATGTGTGGCTAATGTGCTTTTGCTTTAAAAAGGGCATTTTTAAACAATCTGGATGAGCATTTTAGCTTCACATCAGAAGAAAACCCCAAATGTACGGTCATTTATGAGGACTGAGCATGACACAGATATAAAATAAAAAGGTCAGAATCCAACCTAAAACATTATTATGTCAAAATAAGCTATTTCTACTCCTTTTCTTTTTTAATCAGCTGTTGTGGCTGCTGTGCTGCACACCAATTATCATAGCAGTGGCTTTTGTTCGTTAGACTCTTGTGCTCTGGAACTGAGGCATTCAAACAGTCAAAGCTGAGCAGAATTAAATCATGAAGTTTAGAATCACAGTGCAGTGACACATCTGACTTTTCTACTGCAGCACTCACAGCGCAACTAGCAAAACTGTCTGCAATTATCACAAGTAGCAGTCGACCAATGACTCAGTTGGGCTGATTAATCAAGCCAATATTTGCCGTTCTTATTGCAGGGTACCTCACAATACGATACATGGTCCACAATATCAATAATTTCAGGACACATCGATTCTGTGATCATTAATATATCGCAAGACAATCATTTTGCGATAAATCACGAGATCTGAAAATTTAAAAGTGCAGGATTTCTCTATTTATCCACAAAAAAAAACAAGAAAATCGGATGGATTTTTGGGCCAAAAACATCAGCCTCAATTTTCAAGAACATGGACAACCATCAATCATCTCTCTTGAGAGTCTCATCTGTGAAACCAGACAACGTTACCTCAGTATTGCAAATAACAGCGACAGCCTCACTGGAAGACATTTAATTCAAAGCCTTTATAGTGCAAGACGCTCCGCATCGATGAGTTTGCAAGGTGATCATCAGAGTGTAAACGAACCTCAAGTGCATCTGTGTACCTTCAAAATGATTGTGCCACTCCGCACAGTTGCTACACTCCAAAGACACTGTACATGCATCATATGAAACAACTACAGGCAGCACTCAACAGCCCCCCCCAATGTCTTTGAAGCTCGGGAAGCTCATTTCAGGCCCAGTTATTTATACATAAATTCTGCAAACTGACAACTAGAACAAGAAAACGTGATAATTATGTAAAAACGTACAAATGATACTGTTCTATACTGCCGAGCAAAAAACACACGACCAACTATTTGTCTACAGACTTCCCTCGCTTAATCAACACAGGACTGAAGCAGAAAAAGTCTCCGCCTTTCAGACAGCTCCTCCAATCATCATGCAGAAGCCCAGATGCCGCGCCCTGCCCACTGCTCCATTGACTCCCGGAGAAGCTGAGCTTCCGTGGAAGTGACGTCTTTGCCGCGTTTGTCCAATCAGCGTCGAGCTCACTGCAGGGAAAAAAACCTATTCTGTGTCTTCACATAGAGAACAGTTAATGCGTAGGCTGCTACGGGAATACGCAAATCACATGCAGCGATCCATCGTCCGTGATCAACGGCTAATTCTGAACGAACTAGTGTCACGTTCTAATCTACATTCTAGCACATGTTTGTTTGGCCCTAGAGAGAGGTCGCCAATAGTTTATGCCAGAATATAGCAAATGTAGAACACACCCTGAAAGCTTCATGCAAATGAAATGATTGCTTGTTACTGAAGGTATAATTCCCGTTACCAGTAGATGCAGTGGCTCTGCAGGTTTTCATTGGTCCTAAAAAGGAGATGGAAAAGAATAGAGACGGGGCAGAACCCTGCTGAGTGCTATTCCTTCTTCTTCTAATAATAATTCCCAGCAGGCTGTACACTGAGAGGTGTCCGCAGTTCGAAGCTCTCAATCAAGTTTTTTTCTTAACAGTTTGAAATTTTGCTTCATTCTCCTCATCCTTAGTCTCTAATCCTTCTTGATTTCTCCTCTCATTTACTCAGTCTCCCACCCTCCCCTCACCCCTGGTCCCTGCTCCATGCTATTCCTGCAAACATACTTTTGGGAACGACCATGGTTGCCACAGTAACCAGCGGACAGATCAAAGGAAGGTGAGGGTGCGGTCTGTCTGGGCCGAAGACTTTGTGTATGTCTTGTGGGAACACAAAATGTGAAAATGGGATGTTTTTTTGTTTTTGTTTTTTAAACTATAATTTCTGCTAAATTCATCAGTTCACCCCAAAACTGCAAAGTTGTGACAGAGAGAGTGGACACAGTATGCAATGAGAATAACGACAATTCTGTGATGTCAGCGGATGTTCCATTTGGTGAATCCATGACCCATCGAACAGATATTTAAGAATTGCCTTGTTACTGTACATGTTCTGTACACGAGTTTCAAGCGTTGCAGGAACAAATTTAATTGACACATGACTCCCACCAGCATTTGACGTCGCAGGTACAGTATCCAGCTTGATGTAAAATCTGCTATAAGCTGCTTAAGCAGAGTTAAGAAGCCTGTTCAGGTAACAACAAAAAAAGAAAAGAAAAGAAAAAGAAAAGTTAAAGTCTTTAGAGCCAGTGTGTAAATAAATAAGGTTTTCACGGGCTCTAGTCAAAAAACAGACCCGGAGTTAAAAACCGTGACTCTGCCCAGTCATGACCTCGATGACTCATCAATATTGTATGCTTTAATCCTATTTAAATGCCCCTAATAGACTACCCCATTATCTCCCTCTGTAGCACTTTACACCGCGCAGTTCAAATGTGCTTTGCATATCTGTACTTCATTGATTGTGATTACGTACAATGCCGTTTGTCTTGCAGGGAGCCCGGCTACCCGTCAGACACGCTAAAGACTTGAACTCCTGAGTCCTAAGCAGGGAAAGTCTGTTAATATGTGTGCTTATCTGCTTCAAAACACCTACTAATCTGCTTAAAGATGCCTTCAGAGTCAGGAAAGCTCTGCGTCGGGCTCGTTTGGGCAGCTTTTTTAGCAGAAAGAAAAACACGGGCTGCCGCTCTCATTATCTACAACCATCCCTTCGTCTTCCTGCAGCACTTTTAAGGAGAACGTGTGCGGAGCGTGTTTGTGTGTCTCGGTCTGCATCTCCTCGTTGTTCATGTTGGTGAACGGTAATCTGAATGAATTATTAATTTGCCATAAATTAGAGGTTTGGTTTATTCGTTGTGCTGAAGTAACAAATGTGCTTTGATGTTTAACACTGAGGCTGACTAAGAGAAAAAAAGAGGACTAAAAATAGAAGAGAGCTCCGTTACTGCAGGTTCAGTGACTGCGCTCCCGACAGAGGATTTTGGAGAGTGAGAGGATTTGAAGCTAATCCCACCAACAGAGTACAGTATGAATGAGGGCAACGAAGTGATCCCCGCTGCATCTTGGAGAAGTTGCTCAATGACACTGCTGTCAAAGGCTTAACTGATCAAACTGGCAAAATTGGTGGTGGTGGTGGTATTTAAGTCTTGCATTATTTATAGGCATTGTAAGCCTTATGCAGATTGGCGGACAAAAGCCGGCGTCACAATGAACAGTGATTTTCTTTTTTTTTTTAAATCTGACTTGCATATTTTCTAATTTGACAGTTTATGTTAAAACGTACAATTTAATATGATTAATGATTAACTTTGGTTTGGACGCTTGTTCCTACAGAGCACAGCGTGCATTCACATGGATTTGTAGTAGGGATGGTCCATTTCCACTTCTTCTTGTCCGATACCAATACCAATATATCGATACTAGAGCTGAAACAATTAATCGATTACAAAATTAATTGACAACTATTTTGATAATCTGTTCGAAGCTTTTTTCATAATTAAAATAAGATTTACGATTGGATAACCTTCTTAAATGTGAGTACTTTCTTCATTTCTTTGCGCTGGATAACAAATAAATAATTAAAAGTTTTTAACAAAAAAAACTGTGGACAAAACAAGACATTTGAGAACATCATCATTTCCACGTTCGACGAAAACCGATGAACGTGGTGACTTGCGGCCTGCACTCCCATTGCTTCAATCGCATCACAAAATGTACAAAATGATACCGTGGAGCGATGCGACAACTCGCGTTCAGTGTAAACACAGCATTATAGTCACGTGTGACATCAGAACAAGACTGTGGCCTCTATGAAAGGCTTATTCTGGATAAACAAAGATAAACAAAGATATTATTATCCCATCTCTGCAAATAAATTCTTCCAAATATGTTACACACTGGAACTTTAAACACTTTCTGGAACACTTTTCCCACTTCATTAACTGCGCTGAATTCAGGCGCGTTGATTTACTTTACATTTAAGCCAGTTTGGTTTTTTTTGCACCATTTAACCAAACCTCCTTCATACTAACAGCGGCTTGTGTACCATATGCTCTCCTCACTTATTCATCTCACGATTGATAATTATTATGTCCACAGGCTCTGAAGGATAATGAGTCATGTCATTAAGGGCGACCAAACTGAGCCACCTCGCTTCCTCTCCGCGTCCCAATGTTATTTTGTGAACATCTGTTTTTAACAACAGCCCAGCGTGAGATTTAATTACAAATTAAATAACAGCTGATTAGTTTATTCTCTGGATGTCATATGTGGCAACGGGCCACTCGCTGAACTCCCCGTGTTTAAGTAAAAGGCGCTGTTCAAACAAACACCATCCTTTTCTCCAAACTATTTTTGAGAAATCATTTTTCAATAAATACATAAGTGTGTTTGAAAAATGATAATTAGCAATTCAGAAGCTTTCAACCACCCATATTAATCATGACTTAGAGACACATTTTGGCCAGATGTTGAGTTATTTATCAAATTCTTGGTTTCTTCCGAGCACCTGCAGGAGTTCTCATTCCCACGAGCTTAAAGCTGGAGCTTCAGGGTGTATTCTTAGAACTTGGGATCAGAAGTTTAATTAATTTAATGAACTGAATAAGTTTTTTCACTGTTGCTTCCACAGTCAGTAAAGACCTTTGAGCATCAACTGTAAGTCTTAATTAGGTCAACATTGGGAAAGTTCTCTGTAAACGATACAGCAGGAATTTGTTTTTGCCCAGACCAATGATATTTGTCAGATTATACGTCTGGGTCTTTTTAATTCTAAAATCAGATAACCTCTAGGATACTTGGGTCCCCTGAATCTGAATGTCTTATTCTCAGTCATGACAAAATATGTAATAGAGAAATAGCGTGCGCTAAAGTTTTAGACATATTAGACTCTTAGTTAGTTAGTCTTTACCATGGTCTACTCTACGAGGTTTGTGGAGAAGCCAGTTCTTGCTTTCATCGCTTCTTTTAAAGTTAGGTTTGGTTTTGTTTTCATCACGAAAATGACGCAAAACGGGACTTTTGCGAAATCTCGTAATGTCGTGAAAAACAATGCAATGGAAAACTAACACGTGTGAGCACAGAAATCCTGTCGAATTTGTGTCACTTCAGCATGTAGTTCTAGATCAGCTATACATCATATTCATGGCCATATAACATGAGTGAGAAGAGTCATATCCGGACTATGACTGCATAGTGAACTGCAAAATAATTTAAATTGCTACAATTTTGCAAAATCCAAATGAAATAACACTTGAATTATTTGATGTAGTTAGAATATGGGACAAGAAAGCATCAGAATGAAATTCTATAGTGCTACAATAATCAGATAACACTATTCTTTCCAGGACCAAGCAGTAATTACGTCAGACGATATGATGCACTTTTATGCTGTATATTTCAGTTTGTATATACAGTTTATCCACATTTGCAACAGAAAAGGACATTTGTTATTAAACAAAAATAAGGAAGAGTTTTCCAAAGCTACATTTCAGCCACAAATTCACTACAACAGCTTCCATTTCTGAACTATCCTCCACCTTCATCCCAAGAGGTCTCACCGGTACGACATTTTCTGTTGTTGATGCTTGCAAAAAGGCATTGACGCGTGGCATTTGAGGAAACTGTCACGTTTTAATGAAAGACCAACGTGGCTGCTCACGTCGTGAAAGATTGTGTGTGTGGTTGTTTAATTATAAGACAGCGATCAAGCAGCTCAGTTTGCAGAGGAGGGTTTTACTTGCTCGGATCCAGATTCAGTTCACTCGGCTCCAGCCAGTGTTGCATCCATCAGCAACTACACTCTGTGTTCTGTCAGACTGTCCTTGGGCAAAGACACTAAACTCCCCACTTACAGGTCAGTGTGGATAAGAGAATCAAATCCATGTCTTAATTGTAGTAGACACAAAGGATTATGAAAGATGACACCTTTATTTAACAGTGGAGTTCACAGCTAAGCTGTTCTGAGTCGATCCAAGACGGAGAGAGAGGCCACACTGAGCCGGAGGCAAACTCAGTCATGATGAGGACACGGTTATTGCTCTGGTCTCAAATCTCCTTTCTCTCAATGCTGCTTTAGCCCTCGACACCTATCTCCTTGAGTCGCTATCAAAGTCTGACATTGATGATACGTTCCCCGGACAGGGGATCATGGGAATAGACCTTATCCATCATCCTGCTCTCCTCAAATAAAATCCTCTGCTGGAAAACAACAATGTGGGACATTTACCACCAATAGAAATCAAGTGCAACTGGCTCTCAGTGGCCACACGGAGCTAGAGGCATGCTGAAGTCATTAAAGGCCAAAAAATAAAAAGGAAAAAAGAACACTTAAGTAAAGCTGTTGGTGCTCATCTCCAGAGGGAAGATTTTCTTCCTTGCTTACAGGGAAAGGAGTAAAAGGTTCACAACAGAACCTGGAAAAAATTTTCTAATGAAACATTCAGAGGAACCTAGTGAAAAAGTCTAAACCTTTTACTGTGTACTGAACTTTACCACTGCAGCTTTGATTTAGTCTGTTTTAATCTTGGGGGGGACAAAAAAAAACCAAGAACTTTAAGAGCTCGTGACAAGCCAAATTAAAATGCAATTTATGAGATATTGTGAAAATGGTTTGTTAGAAAATTATTAAATTTTGCACTGATTTGTGTCAGGAGGAGGTCGACCAGTCCAGAACTAACTTCATTTGTTCACTAACCGAACAGAAAAGTTTCACTTTAACTCTCCCGTTGAAAAATGCATTGAGAGTAGATTATGTTTATCATTCAAAGTTGACATTTCAGCTCAACAGTGTAACACGGTTAATGAAAATAAAAAAGGCTTTGAATATTTCTCGTAATGAAAATGAAATGATTCATCCCCACATATTTCTATTAGAGTCGTTATTTTAAATCCACCTAGATTAAATCTTTTCGATTAATTCCTATTTCCTGACAACTATTAATACAGAGAAAAGTTCTGGGAATCTGCTCATTAATTTTTTAGATAACGTGTCAAGTGTCTGATTTTTAACTGATGGTGGCACTGGAGCTCAGGAGGTATGACACTCGCTAGAAATAAATCTTGAAACTATGTCATGTATAGGTTGCATGGCTCAAGTGTTTTAATTATTGAGCCAACATGGTAAGCCAGTTTCAGACTGCATATTTTGTAGTTTTGCACTTTATTAAAAGGCCCAAGATGGCTCGTTTAGCTGTGTTTAGCGGCAGAAACTGAATATGCTACCATAAGTATTATTGGTATAAGTGTATAATCGCTTTAAAGCAACATGTCGGGTTTCAACCTTCACATAATGTCTTATTTTGAGGCCTAAGCAGGTGTGCATCAACTGTACTGGCCCTATGGATCTTCTAGTTTCGGGTCAATGCCACAAACAGAACTACAGAATTCTACTTTATGGCATACAGCCACAGTAGGTTGTAGCCGTCGAACCACTACGATTCTGCAACAGCCCGAACAGACGTGCATTTCACGTTTTTTCGATTCAAATTTCATTTACCCCAAAAACGCAAATCCCGAAATTCAAGAAATGAAAAAGTACAGTTTCCCAACAAACTAAAAGTCTACTGATTTTTAATCACATAAGAAACATGTGAAGCTGATGTTGCTTGAACACAAAGACTAGTCCCCAAGACAATCCACTGCAACAGAAGAACTGGCCTGGATTTGCCCACTAGGAGATACAGTGCAAGACAGTCCAGCTTACTTTAGGCTTTAAAGTTTACTTCAAGTTGAGCACTTAATTTGGTCCACAATCCACCCTTGATTCTAATGAGCCATTGGTTTTAAGCACATAGATGGCGGGGGTTTAATAGACTTTGTACAACACAAACGCACAAACTCGCAAAGTACCAATTTTCACAACACAAACTGCCATATTGGTGTTACTCTAAAAATGTAATAAAATTAGTATTTGTGTTCTCATAAACAGGCTGAGGCGAGAGAACAAGGGCCATCTTGGTCGGAAAAGAAAATTAGATGCTTTCCTAAACAGCAGATCGAGAGGTGTGCCGCAATTCATTAGCGCTATAGTCCCTGCCATTAGGAGCCACAAAAGATGTTTGAAAATATAATGACATCCGTACATAATTGAGGGGGCTGGGAGCTAATGGCACAAGTGTTAATACAACTGAGTGAGCTGCATTTCAATGATGTACATGGAATAAGTATTTGAATCCTCGAAGGCCAGAGCAGCAAACATGCAGGCCATTTCATGTCATAAATTCTTTATAGGCACATTCTCAAATGTAGAATCATCACAGACAGGGGAGTAGGGGCAATGCTCATGTCTTATCCTGGATTATTGATTGCATCTTCAAGGCACAGGCTTACATTTCTTATTGTTAAATTAAAGAAATGACCACAAAAATCAACCAAAATGGACAGTATGCAGAGATGCAAGATAAATAAAAAGGAACAATACATAACCACAGGGAGATAAGGAGCACAATGAGATAAATAATTATCAATGTGACAAACTAAAAAGACACAAAACAACTACAGCCACAAAATGACAACGAGAGAAGCACAGAACATCCACGACACCAAAGCATAAAAACAACTACTATGACAAGAGATGTTCACAAAGTTGCACAAAATAAATAAAATAAACCAAAAAAATAATCATAAGCAACCACAAAGTGACACAAATCCACAAAGCGACACAAAACCAAGACTCACAAAGTAAACACAAAGATGTACACAACAACCACAAAATGGTCACAAGGAGACACAAAATGGTCACAAAGATGCACAAAACAACAATGAGACACAAAATGGTCACAAAGACACACAAAACAACTACAAAGAGACACATAATGGCAACAAAGATGCACAAAACAACCACAAGGAGACACAAAATAACCACAAAGATGAAAAAAAACCACTACACCAATGCATAAAATGACCACAAGGAGACACAAAACAACTACTATGGCAAGAAATGTCCACACAGTTGCACAAAACAAATAAAATGAAGAAAAAAATAATAATCACAAGACGCAACCGAATGGTGACACAAAACCGCAGAGTGAAAAAATGACCACCAAGTTGCACAATACAACCACAAAGAGACACAAAACTCAAAAAAAGATGCACAAAACAACCACAAGGACACACAATGACTACATACAGTACATGCGCAAATTAATTAAATAAGACCACAAGGAGATCAAAAGTACAGAGACTAAACAATTATGAGGAGACACAAACGGACCAAACAGGCAGTTTGACACGTCTGTCAGTTAGCAAAATGTATGTGAAGAGAATAAAACACTGTGAATATGTTTCATATTTGTTGGGTATGTAGTCGGATAAGCAGCAGAGTTTCGGTTCACCTGAGGACACAGTGATGTGCGTAGGCGAAACCTGTCGAATGTGCTGAACTAGCATCAGTGTTTCAATACCGAGACCTTCATCATGTCGGTCACTTCTCAGTGTTTCTGGCATTTATTCAGAGTTTTGTTCATGAGCTCCAGAAACAGCAGCATAGAAACAACCAAGGTCAACGCAGCTAAAACAAATACTGCACCTAGAGCAGTACAACAGCTTTTCTGATTTTGGACAGGGAAAAAAAAACCAACAAAATACCTGAGAGAACGTCAGTTTAAACCATTTCAATCCAAAGTATTTCTTTTTTCTGTTGCCACAGGACCAGCTTTCACCACAGTAAAGAGTTTACAGCTCAGACTTGGCTGCCAATAATAATGGAAAAGTAAAGCATAAAAATGAAAGAGTATGTACAGGAGCTGCAGATTATTGCTGCAAAACAGCCAGGATTCCTGGAGAGAAATTAGCAATCACACTGTTGTGAAAAGAGTATTTCTGTAAACCAATTATCACATTTTTCTCAGCCAAAAACAAATAACAAAATAATATAATATAATGAGCTGAAAAAGGTGAAAATTAAAATAAAACATTACATTCAAATATATACAGTACATCTAAAAAAATGTGTCATGAGGTTGTTACCAGAGAAACTGTGTTAGGGCTTTCATTTAAATAGAGGTGAATGGCTTAGAGGCCATGATGCTATGCGTTAAGTTGTACAGAATGGTGTAAAATCCCAGTGGTTGATTGGAAGCGAATGACAATGACGTGAGAATAAAATGAACACACTAATGGACCGTGACTTTCCATAGCCGCATCTAGTTTTAAAGCTCATCATGTGTTTGGAGTCCATGGCACATTATCAAGAACCATTTAGCTTTAAGAGCCTCTTTACAAACAAAACAAAAAGCAAATATGTATTCAGCTGAGGATTGGGCTGTGGCAGCAAAAGGTTGTTTTTTTTCTCCCCCACATTTTCTGACAACTGATGCTCATCTGCAAATTTTCACATCGCCGCTGGACACACGTCAGTATTTCCATGAGAGCCGTAGTAATCTGTAGGTGATCCCTAAACCGTAGATTATTAAAGTTTAATAAGAGCTAATCCTTTTATCATGAGGGTCATATGCTTCCAGGAATCCCCCACAGTGCTCACGCTGAACAGTACATTAATTTTGCTTGTTAAACGCAGATCTCTACGGCAGCAACGCCAAGATATGGTCTGGAAGATCTGCTCAAGTTCAAACTGAGCATCAGAATGGGTAACCAAGGTGATTTCAGTGATTTTGAACGTGGCATGGTTGGTGCTGGATAAGCTGGTAAAGTAGAAATACTCATAAGTAGCAACATAGATGAAGAAAGCGAACCAGGAAACCTTGTCCCTGGACGATATATTGCAGATATTAATATGAAGAAAGTATATAGAGATGGTCTTGCCTTGTCACTATGTCATGATTCTCCAAATCCTCGATTCCATTTGATTTTCGGATTGGGTTTAGTCTAGGATCATTGGTTTTACTTTAATTCTCATTTTCATCGTCGACAGGGTGTCATGACTGATATAATGTCCATCAAATTTAAATAATTACACAATACGAATGAAACAATAACCAGTTAATTGGTCTTTATGCTGCTTGCAGAGATGAAAGACATTGTTTTCAGAGAGCTGAGAGATATATAATTAAGAGAGAAACCAAATTTAAAAATGCAAAACAATTGATACGACTCTTTTCAAGCTAGGAGCTAGCTAGCAGGTGGCAATTAGTAGCACTGTAGCATATTAACACTTTCCAGCTGTCTCCTTGTTGAATAATTCAGATAAATGTAACTTCATTTATGGATTTTACACATGTAAAGTGTGCCAGGACAACTTTAAAAAGTAAAAAATTGAGGGTTAAATTATGGAACTCGGAATGGAAGATAAAGGCTCACGAGTAAAGATTAGGTGAATCTGTTTTGGATCATGAGCCGCTCATGTAGGTTAATTTCGGTTTGTATCTGCAAATTCCACTCACGTCTCTTGGTCTGGCCTTCACGTTGGATGACTTACTAATTTATTTATTTATTTATTAACACATCTCGGAAAGACTGTTTCTGCCAGCACCTGCCGATTTTCTCCTTGACCAACCCTGTGTGCTCTGAGCAACAGATGTGGACCTCAGAACACATGGAGTTCTTTTTTTCTTTTTCTTTTTCAGGACATTTAATATTGTTTGGGGGTGATGCCCAGTGTTTTAGCTCAGGTTGAATGATTGATTTCCTCCAACTTTATTCTGCTTCAAAACAGCCCCTACAAAAAAAAGGTTTTATAAGTATACGTTTCCGAAAAAGTCGAGGCTAAAACCAAGAGCAGATATTTGGAGGAGCCATTTCAGGGGTGAACACATAATCTACAAGGCAACACCTGGACGACAACAACAACAAACACCTGTCAGTCATATGGTTTGTGATAATTTTTCCTCACTTCAAAAACGGGTGGGTTTAAGTAAAGGTGCCATGTCCTAAATTATTTAACAGACAAATACATAGGTGTAAAATCCAGAGAGTAGAAAAGCTGAGATCCTGAATTTCCCATATGTTATTATACAAGTACAAAACGTTAACCTTGTATTTATTGACAAGTTTAGAAAAAGTGTTGCAGGGTGTGAGGCAACAATGGAGTTATTATTGATCAATAACTCCAGAATCTTTCAGAACAAAGTGATCTGGGAGAGAACTAAACTTCTGCACTAGATACAGTATAGAGCTGCACGTATGCGGCATCAACGTGTGAGCGAATGCGTGGTGAAATACAGACTATTTACCACAAGCATTAATCAACTTTCAACGAGAGGTAAACTCACTTCTGACTGAATATATAGTTGCTAGAAGGTCGGGCTAAGGTGCGAGGGAAAGATATTACAGCATGCAGGCTCAGAGTATAAATAATAATTATATGTACTCTGAACTGACTGCAAAATATACAGTGCGTGCAGAAAGAAAATAAAAGCAGGTCTGGTTATAATCCCTTATTGTTGCCTTAGAGAAAACAATACAAAAACGAGGGAGAGAACAGATCAGAAGATGTCAGAGAGACACACGCCAACATGCACATACAGTAAATACCAGCTGCTACCTGTGCTGCCCTGGAAGCCGCAGTCAAAGGCCGGATCAGGATCAAAAGCCTTATACTGTGCCCCATGTTTCCTGTTCTCAGAGAGGACGGCGTTTCATTTCAGACGGATTCCCTGTGGTAAGCTGCGGGGTCACAGGAGGAGCCTGGTGCCGTGAAGTTATCACGGTGCCTGGTGTATTCATTCTGAAGGGCATTCCTGCAAATAACTGTTGATTAATAAACGGGCTAAGTTAAAAAAAAAAGTAAACTTCCCGATTTACATCGATTCTATTAATGATTCATAAAATCTTTGGATTGATCTTTCAACCTGTATCCTCTGCCACAACAGTATCACATAACTGTCACTCATAACAACACAAAATCTGAAATATCTCTTCATGAATCAATAATTCTTATGGGGTTTTTTTAATCAAATTTTTTTAACCAAACAACTAATTGATTAATCTGGGAAATAATTAACAAAATAGCTGCTTATATTAATTTAATAAAATAAAAGCATGGCAAATGTGTGACTTTCCTGTTGTTTTGAATTGTGGGGCTCGTTTAAACATTTGGACATTCTGTATAAACTGAAGCTGCAAACCACTTTGCCAATAAATCTAGTCAATGGATACAACATTGATATCTGATCAGTGACTTTATTCTGACTCATTTCATCCTGATAAGGAAATGTTCTGTTCCAGCAACAGCAGAGTTTAATTTTGACCAAAAAATAAAAGTATGAATGTGCTCCCAAATACTATTAACAGCTGTAATGTGAGACACAGACACTGTGCTCTCCTCCATTGTGCTTTTCAGAAATAGAGTGTGTGGTGTCTGGGGAGCAGCAGCAGCAGCAGCAGTGATGTCCACTTTAGTTGCTACATAGACGCTGCCAGTGAGAATTGGAAGAGACAGTATTGTATTTGTTAAAATGGACCATAAATCTGGCAGCAGAAATTGTTTCTATGGGTGTTATTCAGGGGTGTGATTCACCGGGTGACTCACAATTTGATACAATACACGGCCCACGACAATGATGATAATGTATCGCAAATCAGTGGTAATGTGGTCATCAATTTATTGCAAGATTATCATATAATGATCACATATAATAGTGGGGAAGAAAAAAATAATATTACTAAAAAGGTAGAATGATACTTTGAGAATGTGCTACACTCAGGGAAAACGATTCCCAAAGACTGGGTAGGGACCCAGATATGCGTCAGGGGAAAATTTGCTTTGTTTCCCCAAAGTTTTATTTAATATTTCACCCCCGTGATGTGGAGGATAAAGCGGTAGAAGATGGATGGATGGATGGGTGAAACAAGGAATGTAGTGAGCAGGACAACCAGTCTCATTGATCGCTCCTTTAAATGGATGGCAACACCGATTCACAATGCTGAATCGGCCATAATAACATCAGCGGGGGCCTCTGTCAGTGCCAACAAGGGTCAACAACAGAGCCGCACACACCGACCAAATGAGAGCTCTGGACAGGCATTGACTTCCCTGACAGCTGACCACTGAGGTAATGTGATGCAGGCTTAAATAACATGGATCACAGCGAATCTCAGCGGACTCACTGATGCAGTGTCACCATGTCACTTTACCTTCAGTACTCCAAGGAAATGGTGTGGGTATGTTTTTAAATTAAAATAAATCTAGTGCAGCGGCCATACTCTTGTCCAAACAACGTCAAAGTCGGCGCCGCACACCCCAGCGCCCTTAGTAAATCGCCTGGCCAATTTTGAAGCCTTTCAGGTGAAACGTTCAACAGATATGCGATGAACACACAGACTCCGCTTGCTTTTCTTATGCAAACAAAGTCTGCACTGCACACAGTGGTACCTACGGAAGCGAATAGTCTTCCCTCAAAATAAAATTTGGACTTCATTAGAATAAAAATACAGCCAAAAACACAGAAAGAAATCTGCAAGAAAGATCTCATTAACTCAGAAAAACAGAGCCAATTTTTTTTAGACACCTGCCAAGTTGGAAGCCTGTCAAGTGACCCGTTAAATGGTTATACCGACGGACAGACAGACAGACAGACAGAAAGACATCCCTTGCATTTATAGAGAGATTTAGCAACAGCCTATCAATCACCCGAGTTTGGATGGTGATTTATTGCTGTATTGATATTTTGTCCCTCCTCTGGCTCCATAATTAGCATTTAAAGAAAGGTAAATTTTCCAAAATAAAAAGGTGAATCCATTTTTCTTACAGACATAAGCGAGGGGAACAGTACCCGTACTCGGGAACATATCGTATTTCACTTCCCACATATCACAATGGCATTGCCGCGACTTTAATGCATAAATTCTGTCCGCATACTCTAAATGGCATTTCTGTCACAGCTTCCAAAGGGAAAGAGAGGAAGATTACATGTAATATCGAGTGACACGCTGATATCTTGCTGCATGTTTCGGCCTACAGTCCCTGGGAGTGTTTTTAAAAAGCATCCTCCATGGGCTTCAATGCATCACTTCAAAATCTGAGAGGGGAAAAAAAAAAATGCATTTACATCTTTAGCAGCTTTGCAAAATGCAGTGAGAGACGAGACACCCACAATCATCCAACCTTCTTCAGCAGCAGCAGCAGCAGCCGACTGCCACTGATGAAAATCCTGCACCTTCTCCCCACTGTCCCACAGCAAACAGATTTATGCAAACTGTCACTTCACAGCCTGCCATTTTCACGGCTCCCACTGGGCGTCACCTCGCGCCTGAAATTAAAAGGCAACAACAGGCGAGTGCGAGCGCGCGCCGCGCGGCCCTCCAGTGACAACGAGCTGTCTGAGATGAGAAGACGAGCCGTCTTCTCCCCTTCTCGCCGCCTCTTGTTTGACTGAGGGGTTTGATCTCAGTGGGTGAGTTCACTCCACGGGCCTTCACACTCGAACTCTAAAAACACTACTACTGCGGCACCTAACTTCTAAGAATTCTATTCCTCTTTCTCTGGGATGTCACCCACATCTACCAACTAACCAAATAAAAAAAAAACATTGAATCGCATTAAACATCCATTTGTGTAACTACCTGCTCCACTAACCATCCATTTTCACTTAAAATAATTATACACTTCCAAGCACAATGTTCACAGTTGACTGATCTGACACTATATGGCTAATAGTCTGTATTTACTGTATATAGTGTTTTTCTCGTATTGATGGTCATTCAAAACTGCTTTAAGGCACTTTCCCATTATACAGTTCTACACAAACACACAAACTAGTGACAGGCAAAGCAGTTCATTGCCCACGTATTGAAGCAATAGAATCAGTTAATTAAAAAGATTTGTTCCCCCAATCGTTCAGTACTTCCTGCATGACCGGAGCACAGACTCCACTAAAGTAAAATACAGCTGAACGGGTTTTGATTTGCCTCACAATCACCAGCTTTCGGCCGCGCTGTCGCACCCTAGACCCCTCGAGATTTCCTTTGCTAAATGTTGGAGATTAACACGTTTTCAGGATTTTTATAACTGATCTACAGTTTGCCATTCTACGATTCATACGGTATGATCCTCGCGCTCATGACTCTCTCGGTGACAACACTCTCTGACCAATCAGTTGGTAGGGTTACATACTTTGGCATTTCTAATTATTTGTCATCTTCCCAAACAAAGCTTAGAAGACTATAATAATATATGTGGTTCATACATGTGAATGATGTATCGTCATCTAGTTAAGTATGTTTGAAAGATTGAAAACCCTCTACAACAACACACTGAAGACTTTATAATAAGTCTGAACTTTCATTCTGTTTCTCAGGTTGAAATTCGTTGATTTATCATGAAACTATGATCATTTTCACCAATGTCAGGCTGAAAGATGGAGTTGTGTATTGTTTGTTTTGCCCTAGATTCAGTAACAAATAAATCCTATTTGCTATGTGCTTGATCACAAATCTCTCAACGTCCATGCTTTCACTTTCACATACCTGTATACAGCAGCTCTTCTCTCACTCTACTCAATAATCTATGTATCTAACACTCTGGCACACTACCATCACTGATTTAATGAATTCTGTGTGTAATGCCATCAAAAATGAAATGAAAGAAAAAAAAACAAAAGATCATCACCATCATTTTGCAGTTTTTCTCATTAATGTCAGCTGTTAACTCATTTGTTTTCTTGCTGTTGTCACACTTGCCAGATTCATGTATGCAAGTGTCATTTCCCGTGAGCACTTGAGCGAACACAGGAGTCTGACACAGTTCTCATTGTTGATTTTTTTTTTTTTTTTCAAAATACGAACAATAGAACAAAAAAATCAACTAACGTTTCAGTCCACTAGATGGTGCCAAATGCTAACTCTCACTAGCGCTGTTGTGGGAGTATATCGCAATAGATGACTTTGCGAATACTCAGTATTTAGCAATACTGTGACTTAAATATCGTGATAAATCGTATTGCAGTTTGCCCAGTGATTCTGTCGCAGTTAAAGAACCTTAACAGAGCGATGTGTTATCGCAACTAGAACTGAAAAAGTTAATCGATTATTAATCGATTACTAAATTAATCAACAACTATTTTGATAATCATTTCATCGGTGTGAAGCTTTTTCCATGATTAAAACAAGAGTTCCGATTGTTTAAGCTTCTTAAATGTGAATATGTTCTTAATTTCTCTGCTCTGGATAACAAAGAAATCATTTTGGTTTGTGGACAAAACAAGACATTAGGTTTTCCGATATTTTATGGACCAAACGATTAATCGAGACAATAATCGACAGATTAATCGGTTATGAAAATAATCGTTCGTTGCAGCTCTAATCGCAACGCCCACCAAACACCCTCCTCCCTCCCAAATATCATCTCTTAGGCTGCAATTTAAGATTATTTTATAATTGATTATTTTCTAGATTAATCTATTAGTTGTTTAGTCCATAAAATGTCAGAAAATGTTGAAGAATGTTAAAAAAAAATTTCTATACTGAGCTATATAGAAATAGCTCCGTATAGCCCCCCCCCCATCTCCTGGCCATGTGCATTTGTTTTCAACGGAGCTGGCGAACACAAGTGGGGGAGTCATGGTACATGCCGGTCGGCCTCCGGTTTGCATGATTCTGTGTTCTTCGATTCCTTGGCATTCTATCACTGCCTTGATCTTAGAGCCGGTACCTACAGTAACTGTGTGTGTGCAGTGGCGTGAAGCAATTACGTTTTCTCCCGAGACCTCCTGACCCTGAGGACTCTGGGTCAAGCCATTTAACCATCACAATGACCCCACAATGATGTTAAGTTAGGGTAAAAAATCCTGCTTTAATTGCTCAGCATTAGGGCTGAACTATTAATAGAATTTTTTATTGAAATAGCAATTCAGCCTACTGCTATTTTGCAATTTGTTAAAGCCAAAAATGTGTGTCGAAATATCATTTTAGATGAATTGTTCATTGTTTCTCACAGATCTGCACAAATATCACACAGTAAATCATTTATATGTGTTTTTCGAAATGATGTAAAAATTACCATTCCGTTGCAATATAATCGCAATTAGATCAAAGCCCTACTGGGCACCAATAACTTAATTGTAACCTGTACAAAACACAGACGCTCACACAGCTATGGAATGCCACTGTTTACGTTATAGCAGGATTTTTTCAACATATAGTTACTGTAAAAAAAGACACTCACAGCAGCACCAGCACTAACAAAACCAGAGTATTATACTTCTGAGCTGTGATGAGACCTGGCACATCAGCACATTTAGAATACATTAGAGATAATGAATTCCCCTCTGCCATTTTTTTCCCCCCTATCCTACAGGGCTGGCCAACGCCTGAGGTGGCAGAGTGACAACACTCGCAGCTCCCTGCATTCATATTTTTCCTCTTCATGTGGAGAGTTGCTGTCACGCTTGTGCCCCTCTGACAAATGGAAAATATAAGGTTGGTGACTACTTTTTCATTTGTTTCCCCCGCACTTCCTCCCGTGACAGACGTCCCTCCGGGACCGCGTGTCTGCTGGCTGCTTGTTATTATTGCTCCCCACATTTCTGGGATATTACAGGTTTCTCATGCAAACAAGACAACGACACAATATCGACAGAGACAAACTTAAAGGCAGCTCGAAGGTAATGGCTCGTGGTGCGCGCTAAGGGGAAATCTCGAGTGCTCCGACACACACATCTGTCACGAGCACACGTTTACCAACTAATTGGTTCCTGGTGTCCCTGATAGTCAATCATCGCTGGGCTGAGGGAAACGTGCCTGTGGTGGATGTAAAGAGGCTTAACACCAACGTGTGAGGCGGCACGCGTTGGCCTGCAAGGATAAGTTGGCGTTATCGACAAAAATCTATGACAAAATGACAAAAGCCGAGCTTGCATATCACAGGAGCACGTCGGTAATGACTTATTATCTAATAAGTTGACTAAACCTTTCAATAAATCGACTAAAAAATGAGTTGTTAGAGTTTGCTCTCAGCCTCTGTCCAAACTTGCCGAGTCAAGTCCTGCAGCACCTCCTCCGCGTCCTTGCCCCCCCCACAACACCACAAAAACAGAAGTGTCATGTTTTGCTTAAAAGTGATTTACCAAGTCAGGTTTGACCATGCACAAGTATTTGTTTTCCCCATCTCCATGCTGCCACACTTAGTGGGTGTCCGTGTGCACATTTGTGTGTGTGTGTGTGTGTGTGTGTGACTGAGACAAGGCCATCCATTTTAGACAGTCCCATCTGCAGGCAACAGCCTTGTTTACTTATCCCTTAACCAGAGAGAGCAGCAGCAGCCTGTCCTCAGGTAAGAAAGCAGCCAGCGCGATGAGCTGGGAGGAGCAGGAGGAGGAGAGCGGGTTAGGCTTCTGTCTTCATCCAGAGATAAATCATTCCTTACACCGATGCCAAACTTCCACACCTTTCTCTCATCCTTACTCCTCTCCATTTCCCCCACATCCTTTGCCGCTTTCTCACTCTGGTTTAATTTACTTGTCTTTCCAAAGCAATCCCTTTCACCTCGCCTTAGTCTCTCCCTCTCTCTCTATTCCCTCTCTTTCACACAGACTGCCATTTCTCTTCTCCCTCTGCCCTCTGACGCCTTTCTCTTACACCTGCTCGTCTTTCCAAAGCAATTATTTCCTCTGTACCGGTCATCGGTCCTTCATCTCCACGCTCCTGTCCGCTGACCATCCACCTTCCCAAGTTGTCTCTCTCATCTCCTCAGAGCATCTTTCAAACCCCAAGACCTCACTTGATCAGGCACTCTCCATCTTCTGTGCCTTTTGAAGGAACAGCCGGAGGATAGTCAAACACTAAGCTGATGGGGAGGAAAAAAAAGGCCCTGCGTTGAATATTTATCCCCTCCTGCCAGCAGCCGTTTCCCACCCACTGTGTCGCCTACAGGCCACAGATGCCAGCATGTATTTGTCACAGGCGAGACCGGACCCACAGCTAGGCTTCTCGTGCCAAGGCTGAGGAAGAACTTAGAAGAACCACACCCCCACTTAGGCTGCGTCCACACCAATTACATTTTTCCCTCCGATAAAAAAAAGACACAAGGCTGACTGTGGTCCACGGAGGATTCCGGCCTGTTTGTTAGACGCTTAACCTTCAGTGCATCTGAAGAGCCTACACATCAGTGAGCTCAGTCACACTTCAACGCCATCGTACAGTCAATATAGTCTAAACTACAGTACATGGTGTAAATGCAAGGAGAAGGTTCATCTGTAAAAGCTAGAGTGGGCGAACATATTCTTGTTGTTATTGATCAATAATTCTATAATAACCTTTCAGCGTAATGTAAATCAACTGATCTGAGAGACAACTACACCCCCGCACCACCTCCAAACTCCCGTTTACAGCCTCGAGTAAATCTGATCTTGAAAAATGCATCTTGTCTTACTCTATATAATTTATATAATTCTCCCTTTAGTTAACACAGACCAGTTTTTGCGTCTTTATAGCATTCAGGGCTGCAACGATTATTCGATTAATCAAGTGTTTAAATAATCTCGGGTTGTAACTAACGATTATTTTCATAATCAATTAATCTGTCGATTATTTTCTTGATTAATCGAGTAATCGTTTGGTCCAGAAAATGTTGATCAGTGTTTCTCAAACCTGGAAAGGATGATCTTCTCAAATGTCTTGTTTTGTCCAAAAAACAAAAATTATTTAGTTTTAATGATTTCTTGATTAAATGGAGCAAAGAAACCAGAAAATATTCACATTTTAGTAGCTCAATAATCTAAAATAATCAACTATTTTGTGTTTTTCAGTAATTAAAACAAGTTTTCTGATTTTTCAGTCTCTTAAATGTGAATATATACTGGTTTCTTTGCTCCATATAACAAAGAAATCATCAAAACAGAATCATTTTGGGTTTGTGGACAAAACAAGACATTCCAGAACATCATCATTTCCAGGTTTGGTGAACACTGATCAACATTTTTCAACGTTTTCTGACATTTAATGGACCAAAACAAGTACTGGATTAATTAAGAAAATAATCAAAAGATGAATCAATTATGAAAATAATTATTATTTGGATTTGGAAATTTCAAAAAACCAAACCAGAAGCAGGAGATTCAAAGTCACAAACAAACAGTCAAAAACATAAAAGCAAAGAACACCACATTATTTTTTTTAATGTGACCAGCATCAGACGCCAATGTGAAGTGGTCAGGGTTAGGCCACTGAAGTCAGAGCGTATTATTCTGTGGTTTTAACTATTAAGCAATGGAAGTCGACCAAATACAAGAGAACCCAAAAACAAGGAAAGGAGGAAGGAGAGAGAGACAGATTGTTAAATTAGGGGTCTATGTGGAGCAGAGGCTGCTATTTTTAAAACAGAGGTGGGCATGGACGTGTTTCATGAATATGATTTGTCCCATTTTTAAGCAATTATGGAGTGGCCCACATCGAAATTAAAAAAAAAATAAAGATTTAATGCTGTTTACACTGTCACAAGCAAATAAAGAACCAATCACAGGATCATTCAGAGAGAGAGTTCAGAGAGTCAGCTCAACACCCACCACTTATTTCTTATTTAACAGTGAGCTCAGACCTAAAAAAAAAAAATAATAATAATACAAATAATACAAAGAACAAATCAATGTTTTACAGCCGCTGAGCACTGCACACACAACACATCCGAGAGAGATTGACTTTCAGGTTAGCTCTGCAAAACAGACGGCGAGGGAAAAAAATGTGCATTGTTTCCCTGAACAGACGGGAGAAGAAAACGTGAACTGCAGCATCAATACTGCATATACTGTACGACTGTAAAGAGACTGAGTGCACAATCCTTTATTCAGTCAGATTCGCTCAGTTCATTTAGGTTCAGCAGCTCCTTTTAAAGTAGTCGTCATCATCATCATCATCATCATCATCATTATCCACATCATCCTTTCACCATCCGAGGCAAATTTACATTTATTTAGAAATTTGGCCATTAAAGAGCAAGAAAAAGAGGGATAGTAATCGAGGTAAAATGAGAAATGTGCACTAAACTGGTTTTAAATGTGACGCCAGAGTGTGTTAGTGAATATCTGAATAGCCATTCATTCCCTCCACTTAGAGAAGAAGCCACAAAAGGCACCGGGACTTTTCAGGGGAAATTTCCGCTCTTATTAAAGTCATCACGTTAAATACGCCATTTATCATCTTTGCATTTGAAGTATCACGAGTGGAATTAAAGGAAGTGTATCTGATCTCCATTACTTTAAAGATCAGTGGTTCTCAAACTTTTTTTTATACCAAGTACCACCTGAGAAAATCTTGAAGTAACACCATTATCGCTAACGTTAAAATGCAGTGGTGTAAATAAATAGGTCGAGAGAAGGGAGGAGAGAGTAGCTTCCTTTTTTTATTTTTCCGTTTATACACTAGTTTGACTTGCAGTGAATTGTAAATAACTGCCAGATATTGAAAGTTATTCTATTAAAATGGGCAAAAGCACTTACTCACAGGACATTTTCTGGTCCTTTTATGGTTAACATGAGCAAAAAACAGCCCTGACTGACATTTTGAAAGATAAGGTGACTCTAATTATTATTATTATTTAATTTATTGTTATTTGTACATATAAAACACACACATTTCTAACTTATTAGGACCCATAAACCCTGTGGAGTACTAACAGTACAATAGGATGGAATTAAACACTCCCATTTCCCAAATCACTGACAAGACAAGGAAACACTGACAGCTTTAACTAAAATCTAATCATGTTGCATCAACACAAACTGTCAAACTTAATTTCTGATATTAGTATTTGCCAGAAACACAAGCCAGTCGACCTGATCCGAATCGAGCGTGGCTCTCTATTTATTTACAATATTACCCACGGGTGAGAACACGTGTTTAGAAGTTTAGAAGTTTTTTCCGAAGTCATTCGGTTTATACTGGTACCTATGAACAGTATATGGTAGGAAACCTTATGAGCGCCCTCTGCTGGATTCTAAGAGGTACTACTTCAAATGCTGCAGTGTCATAGACAGTTTTTATTTATCTGACGAATATTTTCTCGATTCATCGAGAACTTGTTTGGTCAATAAAATGTCAGAAAACGTTGATCTGCGTTTACCAAACCTTGAAATGATGATGGTCTCACTTGACTTGTTTTGTCCGCAAACCAAAATGATTTGGGTTTTAATCATTTCTTTGTGATATGGAGCACAGAAGCCAGAAAATATTCACATTTAAGAAGCTGAATAATCAGAAAGCCTCACTGAAAAAACACTGATGCAAAAATAACAAATTGACCTGTGTAGTTAAACTTGAAAGCAGAGAGATGAGTCAATTACAGAATGACTGGAAAGTTATTTTTCAATAAGTGATTCATCCTCAAGTTAAGACCTTGGACTGTTTTCAAAATGTATTATTTTTTCGCATTTCTAAAAAGGGCTGAGCAATATGCACAAAAAAAATGTAAATTAATAATTATTGCAGTAAACATAAGCTAATTAAAGATTAATTTGAAGCCTATTACTTGTAGTTGTTATTAGTCATGGCTAAAAAAAAATCACTATGTCAACTAGGGCTCCAGTGATTATTCAATTATTAATCAACTTCAACTATTTTGATATTCAATTATTGGGTTTTAGAGTTTTTTTTTTTACTTATTAAAACGAGCTATATGATTTTCTTGCTTCTTAAATTTGAATAGTTTCTGGTTTCACGGCTCAGTTTAACAAAAGAAATCAGAAACGGCAAAACATACTAATTTCAGGAGTTTACAGCGGGATAATTGTGGAGAAAGCCATGTTCAATACATAGACTTTATGCACTTTGTTCCCTATGTTGTGAATAAATAGAGAAATACTGCACTTAACGTTAACGTTTTGTTTTCTTCACTTAGATATCGTGATGTATCACCATATGGTTGTCCTGCAATAAAATGATCATCACAGAATTGTCGTATCATGATATTATTGGTATCGTGGACCGTGTATCGCGTACCGTATTGTGAGATTTCCACCCCTAATGTACAGTAAGCCACAATATAAGCAGCATCATTGTCGTTTTCTACCACTTATCTAGGTCCAGGTCCTGGGGGCAGCAGTGTCGGCAGTGATGCCTAATCACTCCTCTCCCCAGCCACCTCAGCCAGCTCCCCCAGTGGGACAACGAGGAGTTCCCGGAAAGATATAATCCCTCCAGCATGTCCTAGGTCTGCCTCTTTCTGGTTAGACATGCCCAAAACCTCTCTCCAGAGAGATGTCCAGGAGGCAAAAATCCTGACGAAATGCACAAACAACCCTCAAGTGAGCAGTGGCTTGATCCCAAGCCTCTCCTGAATGTCCGAGCTCCTCTCTCCCTCCCGCTATAGCTGAGCCCAGACACTGTGCAGAGGAAACTCATTACAGCCGCTTGTATCTAATCATGTGATTCCGACACCTAGTTTTCAGAGCTCAAATCAGACCTTTTCTCCATTTTTGCAGCTCTAAATCATTGTGGTGAGAGACCTACCACTCAAGGTAGTCATCACTCTATTGGTATTGGAAAAAAAACAACAACTTATTACTACTAATGAACTGTTAATTTGTGCTGGCTGGTCATAATCAGGATGAGTTCAGAGTTTGCACACCTTTTTTTTTTACCATTCCCAACCACATCTCTGCAGCAGCAGCAGCCGCAGCAGCAGCAAAGCCTCGGTAGAAACGGTGCCATATGACCCAATTATCTCTCATTAGTAGCTTCAGTAATTACCGGCGCGTTTACAGCTCAAACTCAGCCCTGTCTCACATAGGAGGAGATTTCAATTAGGACTGTGCCTTGCAGCGCTGCCTGCCTTGCTTTCACAGTGAATGGAGCTACGCTGTCACCAGTGTAGCCGAGCACAGACGACACGCAGCACGCAGACCAGGCAGCATCAGCAGCATCAGCAGCATCAGCAGCTCACATGGAAAACGCCAAAAGAGGATACTGTAAAAGTGTTTCTGCGGCTGCGGGGATTTATTCACTGCATATCATGCACCCATCAAGGAGACATGACAAGTACACAGATTGAAGAGGCATCTTCTTTTCAGTAAAAGGAGGAAAAATCGCCCGTCTTCTGCCGCAGCGCATCATGAAATATACATTGGAAACAAACTATATATTGCAGGGCATCTCCCTGTTGGACGTAAACGGCATGTGATATGCACAGTCTCGGGGCCCTGAGTGACACACGCCTCCGTCAAGCCACATTCGTCAAACATAACAAGAAGGGATGGAAAGTGTGTGGGGGGGAGGGGGGGGAGAGAAGATTGAATCGGAGGCCTTTACATTATTCAGCAAAAAACATCCCAGGCCGCATTGATAACGAGGGAGAAACAGGAGGAGGAGAGAAGACAACGGAGGAGGCAGTGAGGAATCATTCCACAGCCTGCTCATCTCACTCCTATCATTTATCTCTCACTCCGAGCCAGGTGCCAAATCAGTCACCCTAATTAACAGGCCAGTGAGAAACACCGAATCGATGCCGCGGCGGGATAATTAACCCCTCGTGTTCTCAATCGTCTCTACAAAAGGTGAAATTGAAATTGATTGAGATTTACCTTTGTTGGCTAATTGCAGCCCTCAGCCGGGTGAAAGGGGGGGGGTCGGCACAAATCGGTGGGATCGATGCAAGCGCGGGAGACGCAGTAGTGAGACGACTGAGGGACATGTCTCTGACTGATAAGCAAAAATAAGTGGGTGTAATTGGGATTTTTGAACACTAAAAAATGCAAAAACACAATAAACCTCAATGACAATGTTACAGTCGTTACCCTTTTGCATTTTTTACTCTAGTTCCTTGTTCAAACAAAACGACGAGTCAACAAATTTAAGGCCCTGATAAAATGAAATTTAAATTGAGTACAATGAGCTATTGAGCTATAATGCACTATGCCATATCGCATTTTCACCATACCTGACCTCCATGCAAAGTTTCCCAAGTTTTTATGCACGTTAACCCCCTCAAAAATGACTGCAATTCCACAGAATAGTGAGCTGAAGAAAATCAGCTTTGTGCCAACTGTATTTTATTTTGCTCCAATACTCTAATATGTGTTTTACACCAACAAAATAAAACATATATTGTAAGTTATACCTGGCAATAAACTTGATTTTGATTCTGATTAAATGTCTTCATACACACAGACCCCCAAAATGGCACTTTGACAAGCAAACCCCCCGTCTGTCATCGTGTTTTCTTAAGCACTATTATACGAATAAATTGAGGTCTAAACTATGGAGGAAACATGTTTTTATCTTGTCCATATAAGCATTTCATCAATTACTTCACAATCTCCTTCAGCCAATTCATCTCAATGACAAGTAGCACAACAGAACCAGAGAGAACTATCCAACATTTTCTACTTTTGTATCAAATCGATTTATTTTTTGCACAGATGCTTAAGAAGCATTTCTCGAAAAACAGTAGCTCAGTTTTACAAAACAAAGTGAAGAGTTAAACTACTTTAACCAAACGCAAATACAAAGCTCAGGCAAAATGAAACACACAGCTCCCAAAATCACATTCTCAAAGCCAATTACTTCTGTCAAAACAACACACACACTCACTATTATGTGCTCACGTCTTACAGCGCAACAAATACAACAACATTAAATGCTGATGTGACTCATTCAAAAAACACAACCACTTTGAGGCCATGTTACATGTTCAAGTGTTATTTTTCCTCCATTTTGGCAAAATATAGGAGATTTTTGTGTCCTGGAATAGCATTTATGACAACAAAAAGTAGTATAAAACAAAACGTATACATTTCACTTAGATGTACAATAAGAAAGACTACAAGAAAACCAGTGCAGTTATAAAGAAAGACAAGAAATACTAAGTTTACGTCACTTGACGGCTCTTTTACACCCACAGGACATATGAACGTAGTGTTTTGCATGGTGCTAAATTATGCAATTTTTGTTCAGAGATTTGTAAACTTTAGATTTAAACTGACATTTGAGGAAGACCAATGAAATTGGAGTAGAGTTTTTTGATACAGGAGCTTCAAGTTTTGAGTGTACAAATCTGTAATCTATTAAATTAACCACAGATTATTCAATAGCAAAAAATGCTACAGCTGCAGTCCTGAATAAAATCAACACGGGAACTGAGCCCAGCAGATAAACAAATCACGCTAAATGAGTTTGTATTGGCATCAAACATCAGTGTCACACAGAACTCACCTGTGGGTGTCGACTCCATCTTGTTGTGTCTCCTTTAATTGTCCCAAGTGTTTTCGGTCTCAGTTGGAGCAGGGACTCTGGCGGAGGGTGGCAACAGGTGGGGGAATCAAGACGATGACGCAGCAGGTTTTTCTCTTCAATAAATGCGATGCTCTTCCTCTAAATTCGCCTCCTTCACTTCTGTAATGTGTTTGAAAATGTCTTACACAGACTCACAGTGACACAAACTCACACAATTATCTCCAAACATTCTTCTATGACTTGTTAAAAACCGCTAACAGTGGACATACATGTTGTTTGTGTGGATACCTGCGGGTGGACAGCCGTTTTGGGGCACAACGTTCACGGGCGTGACGTCATCACTCACGCGAGCAACGTTCCTTATTTTTATTTTTTGAATGTATTTCAACTTTATTTACAGGTCATCTCATTGACACACAGGCAGGATACTCAATATACAGTAAAAGCAGTAACATTCATAATAGGATAAGTGCAAATTAAATATTAAATAAACTTATGTGACTGAAATTATTTATTTTCTTGTACTGTATATGATGTAACGTGATCATTATTATTATTATTATTAGATTAAGTGAATTGAATTAATGCCAATATTATTAATTTTACCTCTTTTTTTGTAAATAATTAAGTGTACCAGGAATTAAAAAATGAAAAGAGTGAGCTTGAATTGGTGTGGGTGAGAGGAGGTCAGTTGACATAGAGCACAGCAGAAATCTGCCATTACTATAATTGAAAGTACACTTGGCGGAAATTGTAATAATATCCTGGTGAATTTTTTGTTTTTGCGTGTGAGTCAGCAACAAACAGAAACATCAGACTTGGGGCAGGTGCAGCTTTGAAACCTGCTCTAATGAGCTGTGACAGGAGGGAGGGTGAAAAAAAACAAGAAAAAGAGTTTTATCTCATTAGCGCTGAGAATAAAGAGAAATATCACTGTGTTAACTTTTCAGGAAGGAGGTAAACAAGGGGTGGATTGGAAACCACCACCAAGCTTATTCTGTGAAGTGTCATTTAGATTACACTGGATCACAAGTATCCATCAGTATGTTTTATATGACATTAGAAAAACATAAATTACTGTGTCTGACTAACACCAGACTTAGATAGATAGATAGATAGATTTACTTAGCAGCTATCTTCTTATCAACTAGCAGCTAGTTTCATACTTAGCAGCTAGCTTCTTATCAGCGTACAACTAGTTTTATATTTACTTAGCAGCTAGCTTCTTATCAACTAGCAGCTAGTTTCATACTTAGCAGCTAGCTTCTTATCAGCGTACAACTAGTTTTATATTTATTTAGCAGCTATCTTCTTATCAACTAGCAGCTAGTTTCATACTTAGCAGCTAGCTTCTTATCAGCGTACAACTAGTTTTATATTTACTTAGCAGCTAGCTTCTTATCAACTAGCAGCTAGTTTCACACTTAGCAGCTAGCTTATTATCAGCGTACAACTAGTTTTATATTTACTTAGCAGCTATCTTCTTATCAACTAGCAGCTAGTTTCATACTTAGCAGCTAGCTTCTTATCAGTGTACAACTAGTTTTATATTTATTTAGCAGCTAGCTTATTATCAACTAGCAGCTAGTTTCACACTTAGCAGCTAGCTAGTTTCTTATCAACATACAACTAATTTTATATTTACTTAGCAGCTAGCTTCTTATCAACTATCAAATAAAATCAGAAGAAGAAGAGTTGGTATTATGGTCTGTATTTATATAGAGCTTCCCTGGTCTCGATGAGCTGCTTTACACTACACTTTTCACCCACTCACACATCTTTCCATACCCACTCACACACTGCAACTCGGACACATATAGACTAGCAGAGTCAGGAATTTAACCCACAACCTCCCAGTTGAAAGACAACTATCTCTACCACTGAGCCACCATGAAAACTTAAGTACATTTTATATCAGAATATTTTGACACTTAATCATTAATTGTCATATACTTTAAGACTTTTACTTAAGTAATATTATAAAAAAGTGACTTCAACTTCCACCAAAGTCAGTTTCTGGTAACATACTTTTACTCAAGTATTCCTTTAAGGTACTTTATACAAGTCTAATACTAACAAGCTGAATATACTATAATCCACCGACTGTAGCAGAGTCACTCTGCTCACTCAATAAATCAATTCCTCAACTCGTGCAGTAGTTCAATTGAACGGCTACAATAACTTAACTCCACCGGGCATGGAAACACATTAATGGCACCAGAATTATGACGATGACGCCTCTCAAATTACAGGACAAATAAAGAGATCGGGGGAAAAGACAGGTGATAAAAGTCAAAGACCTCTGATTAGAGCGAGGGAGAAGCACATTATGACCACAAAGGTAGAAGAACCTTTCACCCTCGACTGCCCAAGAACCAAAGTGATAGAAGGAGGACGACACCTGAGAACAAGAAAGTGACGGAGCGGGACGTCGTTAAATGCAGGAATGGATGGCGGGGGGGGAAATGAACTTGGAACATTGTCACCCTCTGTTCACCCGCAGATCCAAACTGATACACGGAGGACGGCTGTAAAAAAAAAAACCCCCCCCCTGAGATCACGATTTACAGATGCAGGTGGGACTCTGGAGGGAGAAGGTGCGGGGAGTAAAAGTGACGAATTGGGAGTAAGATTTTTGGAAAAAAGACGGCAAACTGGGACGAGATAGGAATGAATAAAATGGAGGTGGGAAACGTGAAAGTGATAGATGGACGACAGCTGTCAAATCTGAAAATCTGCCGCTTTTTTGAAACATTCAGACCAACAACTGTGCTTTAAAAGTCACTTAAATCACATTTCTTTCTCATTCTGATGCCTGGTTTGAACCTCATGTGGTCGTCTTGACCGTGTCTACCTGTTTAAATGCATCTAGCTGCTGCCACGTGATTGGCTGACTCGATGTTTGCAATCATAAGTCAAATCACTTTATTTACACCCACAGCTAGATTTGTTTTGCAGTTTGGAGACAGCGGCCTTCTTTTTGACAAAATATCTAAAACTAAAACACAACATTAACTGAAACAAACATAATAATATGTAAAATTTAAATATCATAACACTAAAGTGAGATAAAAGTGTTAAATTGCTCCAAAATAAATACATATTGCTAGTTAATATAAAGATATTATGCGAGATTATTTGCTGAACAAGTGTACCTAATAAAGTGACCAATGAGTGTGTGATATCTGTTTCCTTTACCGTTGTTTAAGTATTTGCATTGATATAATGTGGTATAATTGATATAAAGTCTTTTATTCTTATTCTTTATTCTACAGAGGTGAGAAATAATAATGATAAAAGTTGGGGAAAAAAATAGGAGGAAGGACAAAAATATGACATAAATTCTCCCTGAATGTTCTCAACCTTGTTTTTTCAGCGTCAGTCAAAAGTGGATTTGTGTGGTGGTCAAATGAGGTTGGCGCCATTTTCAGACAATTTATTTCAAGTAGTTCCTTTCACACACACACACACACAGGTAATTATGAAGCTGTCATCGTGCATGAAAATCCACTGTGAGCCTCAAACAACCACACATCACATTCATGACAGACCTGGGATTAAGGAAGGAAAAAAGTCACTTTTAACTCTGTTTTTTTTCCTCTCAAGTTCCACCAACATGTGTGCATGGTGTATTTTTATTTTATGTTGCTTCAGTAAGAATGCAAAAGCTTAGTACAGAGCTCTAATCTCCTTAAATGGAGGCAGCATTTTTACATGACAGCTGTCATCAAACAGACCTGAGGGCTCACACTGTGAAAACGTAATGGCCAGTGAGGAGAAGAAAGGGGGGGGGATTGGAAAGAGTTTGCTTTTAGAGCGACTTGAAACCTGCACAAATGTGATGCGAGTGACATGGGCAGCTCCTGAGTGACTGCAGCTTAGCGGGAACATGACATGACGAGTGCACAGTGCTTTCTGCAGCACATCCCCGGTGTCAGGAGTGACCCACTTTCACCTTCTCTAATTGCAATTCCCTCTTTAAGAGTGTACGACGACGCACAAAGGGAGATTCACTGTGCATTTTAGACTCACCTCACCAGACCAGGGCTCAGCCACCTTTAGTATTAGTAAAAGCCCTATTTGATCCATAAAATGAACATAACATCATGTATAAAGTGTTATATATTAGAGCTGCAACTAACGATTATTTTCATAATTGATTAATTTCGTCGATTATTTTCTCGATTAATCATTTGGTCCATAAAATATCAGAAAACCTTAAAAAATGTTGATCGGTGTTCATTAAACCCGGAAATGATGATGTTCTCAAATGTCTTGTTTTGTCCACAAACCAAAATGATTCACTTTTAATGATTCCATTCATCCAGAGCAAAGAAATGAAGAAAATACTCACATTTAAGAAGCTTAAACAATCGGAAATCTTGTTTTAATCATGAAAAAAGCTTCAAACCGATAAATAGATTATCGAAATAGTTGTCGATTCATTTAGTAATCGATTAATTGTTTCAGATCTATGATATGTATATATATATATATATACAGTATATATATATATATATGTATATATATATATATATATATATATACTATATATGCTATATCCATATAGAAAAAAAACATAGTTTGTTGCATTTATGAAAAGTAAAAAATTAAAGTAGAAAAAGAAAACTGTTGACATTTCATTACTGTTTTTTTACGGAAGAGTATTAGGGCCACATGTAAAAACAAAATAAAAGCCTGAATTCTGAGATTACCGTCAGAATTCTGATTTCTGACTGGAGCTGAGCCGACACTAATTGGTCACTGATTGGTCAGAGGGAAGAGTCACGACGTCTGACACAACAATCAAAGCGAACAATGCCCAACTGTAGATGACTGTAGTACTTTAAATGTGTTTTATACTGTTCAAATTTAACACACAAAATCTGGTGTTCATGTACAACTATGTACAATTTATTGTTTTTCTTCATTTTAAATTGTTAATACACTATTTTGACATGGCAGTAAATTGTAAGTAGCTGCCAGATATTGAAAGTTATTCTGGAAAAAATGAGCAAAAGCAGTTAGTTACAGGACATTTTGAGGCTGAGGTGTTAAAACTATGCACAATAAATATTAACAGTACAAGTACGTATCTCACGCGTGACAAGCTGGTGATTAAAGACACCGTCCACATTATTGTGAGTTCAAGGCAGCAAACGTGGGTTTCTGTTTGTGACTGAAGACGTTTTAAGGCACTTTATCCGATGAAGATACGACGTTTTGGCCTCGCTCACATTCACTTGCTGATCCCTGCACTGGACCAGGGGCTGCCTCAGTGTATGTGCCTCTAAGACAGAGGCTGGAGTGTGTATCATACGCAGCCTCATACATATTTACAGTGCTATACATCCTCATGTATTTACATGAAGTGACGCTGGTGTGTGGATAAAGTGACACGCGCTCCTCCCAAACCCCTCAGTTACATATGCCGTCGCTATTCCGTGTAAAAACAAAATGATATTCTGGGGCAGCCTCAGTGTTTACTGTATAACCAATAGTATATATATATATACTGTATATGTAATGGTAAATATTTCAATGCGTGCTGTATTCTGTGGATAACAAGCTGCTCCACCGCCCGCTTTTCCATCATTTACAACCAGCATTGGCCCTTTTTTTATTGGGTTAGTTCAGGTGATGTACTGTTTACTAGTGGAAAGATTACGATCGCATCCAAACCCGGGCCGCACGCGGTGTGGTACTGTGATAAATATCGACTTTACGAGTTGATTCGAGCTCCATTAAAAGCTGCTTTATGAATACACGGCGGATGATGGGATGCTGGGGACTGTACAGAGGGAGCAGCTGGGCGTGTTGACCAAACTGGAGCCGCTTTGAAATTGGACGTGGAGCCTTTGTTGTGGATCCAGACCTTGAATTTTTCTGTGTGTTTTTTTTTATTTGGCTCGCTTTCCTGGAAAATGTTGTTCTTTTACTTTCCTGCTTTTCAAGCATTAAAAAAACAAACATACATTCTACATTCTGAGAAAACGTTTGAATGTTGCTCACACACACACTCTCTTTCTTCTCCATCCCAGCAGCAGCAGCAGCAGATTTTTTCCCCCATCCTTTGTCCGTTGCTTTTTCTTTGCTTATCTTTAGCTTTACAATGTTAGTTTAGGTGCCGATGTTGATTCTAGGGCTTCAACGATGCATCGATGATTAACAAATGACTCATTTAATCACTAAATATTTAAGCATTTAGCAGAAGCTCACAAAAGAGGACTAAGCTACTTGGAAAGAAATCCACTAGCTAGGAACAGTGGACTGACAGAGGGTGAGGGTGCAGAGGTGGATCCAAGTGCAGGAGCAGTGCTAGGACAGAAGATGCTCCTGGAAGAGCTGGGTCTTCAAGAGCTTCTTGAAGATAAACAGGGACCTGTTCTGATAGCGCTTGGTAGCTCATTCCACCAGCGTGGAACGACATAAGAAAAGAGTCTGGATTGTTTTGTGTGGGGTGATGGCACCACCAGACGACAATCCTTGGACGAACGGAGTAGTCGAGTGGTAACATAAGCCTTTAGGAGAGTATTTAAGGCGGTGGGAGCAGACCCATGGAGAACTTTGTAGTCTAGCTTCAGGGATTTAAGGGTAGCCACTGGAGCTCAGTGAACTGAAGACCAGACACGCCACTGCCGCGTTCTGGACCATCTGTGTAGTGGTTTCACAGCACAGGTCGGGAGGCAGGGCATTGCAGTAGTTGAGGCAGGAGATGACCAAAGCCTGTACTAGGAGTAGCCTGTTGGGTTAGGTACAGCCTGATTTTTCTTATATTGAATAGTGCAAAGGGACATGACCGAGCGACAGAAGCAATATGATCTGTAAAGGTCAATCTGTTAAGATTACTAGCGGCCAAAATGGGAGCTGCTGCTCCTTTGTGTGTAAAAGAGCCAGATGAGGTGGTTCAGGAACCTGGTAAAGATGCCACCATGCAGGGAGCCTCCCTGGGGAAGTGTTCCTGAAACTGTTTGATGATGGATGGATGGATGAAAATGAAAATGAAAATAACACGTTTTAATGTTGTCTGACTTCCTGTCCAATCAATTTATAGTTATTTTAAGGTAAATCTAAAATTTCATATTCAAAGCCACGGATTTTTCAGCTCCTTAATCATGAGTTTGTCTAATCACGCTGTGTCCAACGTGTCCAGGTGTGAACCGTTGTAAAACACAGTGTGAGTGTGTGGACAAAAGGAAACCACGTTATTATTATCAGGCATAAATGGAATTCACCTCATTTGAAAAAGGCCTCCTGGACATGCTGTAATTTATGTTTGTGAATGCTGCGCGTCTTCTCCCGGGTCCCGCCGCAGCAGAGCGTGGTTCTCTCTCTCTTTGCACTTCCTGCTCCGACTCACTCACAGGGGGATTCCCTCGCTCACAGATGAATAATACATCTTGGCCATTTAATTCGGAAAGCAGCAGTAATGAAGCACTTCTTTTCCTTTTTTCCCCACCACCACCACTCTGGGCTCTCACACGGTGTCAGCGCTGTGATGCTTGAATGTGAAACTGTAAAATAAACATGACAAAAAAAAATATCTACCGATGCATAATATTATTCATTATTCAATAATAAGCTCAAATGCAAGAAAACAAGAAGAAAAATATATATTGTGACAATTTTATAGCTCTTGTTTGTTCTAAGCTGATGCAGGATTATGACATCTAATTATTCTGAGGTTTCTTTGATGCATCCATCCATCTTCTTCCACTTTATCCCCTCTAGGTACAAACTGGTCCTTTAACACATAGAATACGGAGAGGTAAATTAAACTGCTGTGGACTGAACAGCCGAGAGACACAGAGACAGAAGTGAAACATCCCGGTCCTGGAGTCCACAGTCCACACTTTTCCCCCAATTTGTGGGCTGATTCAGATGGATCGGGTGCGTGCGCTCGGTGACAGCTGTTTCTGCTGGTTAGAAAAACTAATTGCGGGTGAGATTAAGAATAACTACTCAGCTAACTCGGTGGAAAATAGTGATGGATTCGTGGCCACATACTCGTCAACGTACTCTACTGGTTTGTAATTATTAAAACAACGTAACAGCTGAAGACGACGTCAGAACGATGTGACATGGAGCAGAAGGCACACTAATTATTCTCTGATGAACATGAAATATCAATTATTTTTAGTTTAATCCCATCTAATTTTTGCGTGTTGTTTTATTGTGTGCATTCATCTAATAGTATATTAAAGCTACTAATTAAGGCTGATTGTTTATTTTATGTATTGGCAAATTGGCTCATTTTCATCTGTAGCCCTAACCATGGTTTGATGTTTCCACGGATTAAAATAAAAGCAATTACTATATGGAATTAGGTTTGTGTCCATATTTTCAAGCAAACAAAAATGAACCATAAAATCAAAATACACAAATTGCTAAAATATTGATTTAATATTTTTTTGCAGTGATCGGAATTTTGTTTGCTCCGACTCTTTTGCGTTTGTTCTTTACGCTATGTTTTTTTTGTTTGTTCTGACCATGGGCGGGGCTTAGGCAGCTGCCTGCTGATTGGCTACTGAGCTCAACAGACCGGAAGTAGCCACAGGCTTGGTGTTGCTGTCTGTCTGGGACTCGATCCCCCCCAAGTTTTCCCCTGGTTAATTTTTGTTTGCTCAATCAATAAAGTGTAGCTTGCTTCTTAAAAAGTGCTGTTTGAAAATATTGACACAAATCTAAGTAAAGAAGAACTTTAAAGCACTAAAACAAAAGCGTGCAACGATACACAACAAGAACGAGCAATATTAGTAAGAGCATGCAGACAGAAGCACACCATAAACAGCAGGAACAATATTAAAGACGTTGCTTACATAAAACAAAAGGCGGAAGAACATTAAGCAACAGCGAGATATAACTAAAAAAAAACATGTTTGTTGACGCAGGGGTCATATTTTCCACTTCAGGTGTCTGCACACAACCTACAAGGTAAACGCATATGAACAATTACTACATCGTGAAGGTCTGGTGTGTAACGCTGAAACTGGCTTATTAAAAGTGATTACACAGTGTGACGGTGATAGAGAAACAACATGGAAACCATGATGAGAACAGTGTTCACCTGGCATTCATTGTGTTTTTTCATACAAGGCTGCTTATTATGACACAACACCCGCTCTGAAGTACCCGCTGCTGCGTCTTTACGACATTGAGCAAACAATAACACACCTGGAACCACCGGGGACATGAGAAATTGCCTGTTGCCTCTTTATTACAGTATATACAAATACAGTTATTTCTAACATAGTACAGTCGGTTGATAATATAGGTATTTTGAAGTGTGATTACATGATGTTTTGACTCGCCGCTGCTTCTGTGGAGCCGCCTGCGAGCTGAATACCTGCCGTCACTAATTTGGCTGCCGGCAAGGACAAACAAAACACTCACTGACGTTTGCAGACAGCTCACTCTCCTGCACCGAAGTCCATAGAGAAAATTAGCATTTTTTAGCTCATGGAGACATAATGAGCTACTGGTCTGCTACTGCCATGTTTGGTGAGATCGTGCCACTTAAAGCTAAATGTGAACAAAGAATTTACAACAGCAAAACATATTTGAACTTAGTAGTAAAAGCAGCATGGATAAATAATGTCTGCATGCTGTAATGTAGAAGTGTTGATTTTCTCTATGGAATTTGGTGCAGGAAAGTGAGCGGTTTACAAAATTCAGTTTCCAGCCAGAAAAGGCTGTTTGATGGAAAGAAAAAGCTGTAAATACATTCTTAACATACTGTCAAATAGAGCAGGTATTGATTTTAAATAGGTGGGTCTTTTGTTTAATTTCTGTGTCCCTGTTTTTCTCAGTGAGAGCGAGTGTCCGGCTCCAAAGTGGGTCTTTAAAACTGAAAAAACAGCCCTACTAGAAATGAGCCAAATATTCTAAAATTGATTCGTTTTAAGAAAAATTATCTGCCAACAGTGTAAGCAAATATTGCTTGGCTAGAAAACTTGCAGCCACTTTCAGACTGTACTAATGCTCCTTAAAATGAGCAAAAAAATCATCAAAAACTGGACAGAATTAAATAAAGTTGTATGTTTGTCACAGCTTATTGCTGCTAACTGATAAGATGCTAGCTGCTAAGTAAATATGAAACTAGCTACTAGTTGATAAGGCGCTAGCTACTAAGTAAATATGAAACTAGCTGCTAGTTGATCAGAAGCTAGCTGCTAAGTAAATATGAAACTAGCTGCTAGTTGATAAGAAGCTAGCTGCTAAGTAAATGTGAAACTAGATGCTAGTTGATAAGAAGCTAGCTGCTAAGTAAAAATGAAAGTAGCTGCTAATTGATAAGAAGCTACCTGCTAAGTAAATATGAAACTAGCTGCTGATTGACAAGAAGCTAGCTGCTAAGTAAAAATGAAAGTAGCTGCTAATTGATAAGAAGCTACCTGCTAAGTAAATATGAAACTAGCTGCTGATTGACAAGAAGCTAGCTGCTAAGTAAAAATGACAGTAGCTGCTAATTGATAAGAAGCTAGCTGCTAAGTAAATATGAAACTAGGTGCTGATTGATAAGAAGCTAGCTGCTAAATAAAAATTAAACTAGCTGCTAGTTGATAAGAAGCTGGTTACCGATTGATAAGAAGCTAGCTGCCAAGTTAATAAGAAGCTAGCCTGCTTTCTATCCATCTTCCCATCCATCCATCCATCCATATTTGATATTGTATTACTATCTCATGCTACCACACTTCCCCTGAACCGTCCCTTTAAAATAGTCTGAAGCCATTGTCCGGTTTAAACCTGAGCCTCCTGCACATTTATGACTGATGTAAAAAGCTGTGAGAACGTGAGGAGCGGGGAGGGAGTGTTTGTGCGATTAAAGGGCTGTGACCCATTAAAGCCTGCAGGCCTGAGTAAAATACAGTGACACGCAGTCTCACTGTAATTCCGCCGTAAAAGAGTCAGCCACTCTCGGATGTAAATTTATCGAGGAGGTCGTAACGTTTTACAGCTGCGGCGCAGTAAAGGATATGATCACATTTGCTCAGAGCCATTGAGATTATGATCCTGGATGTTTTAACACACACGAGCCTCAGCCACACCATGATTATTTTTAATCACTGTTTAAATTGCAATTAATGACAGAGTGCCAGAGCGATAAAGAAGCAGAAGGTTTGGAGCGGGATTAAAAAATATGATGAGGCCAGGACTGATGTTTGACACAGAGGTGTGATGACATCCACCACTAGTTGTGACAGGAAGTAAATAACATGTCGATATCTGATTTGAATAATGGTGTAAAACAGTGAGACATTCTTACAGGGGCGCGTATCCATGGTGTCCACCATGTAGCCTAGAACAGACAAATCAAGCACTGGGCTTTTTGTGTCTGCACTGCAGTTTCTCAAATACACTTGGATTGGGAGAGTGAAACATAAGGAATTCAGGTGGTTGAATTACAAAACCTCCCCCAACAAAATCCTACACACTAATCCTTTAAATGTGGACTGCAGGAGGTATAGATTTTACCTTAAAGGCAAATAGAGACAAATAATGGAAACTTAAACTAAACTAAATTCAATTTACTAGGGGAGACACTAAAATGACAAAATTAGATGGAGGAAATTGTAAAAAGTAACATTCACAACACACAAAAGACACAGGAATTAATATCACCGGCAAAAATGAAAAATGTATTTTGTTTTCCACTAATGCTGCTCAAAGACAAAACTAATAAAACTCCACATGTATTGCAGTAATTTGACCGAGGAATAAAAGCCCATTTAACATATTCTCCCTGGTCAGAAACCTGTTTAAACCCACGTGTAAATGAGTGTAATTTTTGTCCAAGGGATTAAAAGAAGCAGCAGCATTCCAACAGATTATTTCTTTCTTGCTGTAGCTGGTTAGGCTACAGGTGCTAAATGCATCAGCACAAATGTGTTAATAAAAGATTAGTTGTTGAAAAAAAAAAGAAAAGAAAAAAAGAACAGTATCTGTATCAGACATGAGAGGCAGAGGCAGGTGTTTGCTACATAATCCCCTCCCAGTCGCTCTGAGAGCTTCAAGAGCATGTGGCCTTCTTCTGTCTAGACTGCTTCATCGCTCAGAGTATTTACAGATCCACCAATTTGTGGCCACATAACAAAATAATAAATAAATAATAAAAAAATGCAGTTGGAAATCTTTCGTTTCCGTTTCTTTGTGTGCAGTTTGTCGTACATTGATGATTTCCCCCAGCAGACGGTGCCGAGTCCTCACCGATAATGAGCAACAGCAGCTTTAACCCACACAGCATAAGGAGCCCCATTAATTAAAGGAATCCTTCATGTATATTTTCAATTAATTGAGATGTTTAAAGTGGTGTGATCGTGTCACACTGACATGTTTTAATGTGAGGCAGCAGGAGCCTCGTGATGATTGGCTGTAAAAAAAAAAAAAAGAAATGGCTTGAAATTGGAAATTTGAGATGCTGAGAGAAAATATCTCTTTCTGATGCTTGATAGACTGAATGTGTCTAAGAGGGAAAATGCATTTCTATCAAGTGTATGTGTGTCCATTCTTTCCCTGGATGATGTATCAAATGGGCTAGGATACGATTCTGAGAAAAACACTCTTTATTAGGACATGATACAATTCAGTAGGATTTAATAAAAAATATTTGCACACTATAGAATGAGTCAAATTTATATGTGCTTACCTTTAAAATAGATATTTTCCAAAAGACCTGACTTTATTTTGAATTATTTTATGAAAAAAGCCCAACAGCCCAAAATGGTTATTATAATACTAATGGCACAAATGAAAGGAAAAGTGAACACTTAAACAGGAGAAGAAAATGCTAAACAAATACCATCAAACATATGTGTTTCAGATAAATTAGCATGTTTTAATGGTTTTATGAAATACATTTTAGAGACGTCCATTTCAACATTTCACCATGTCTTCAGTGATTTAGCAAAGCTAAGATGCTAGTTGATAAGAAGCTGGTCGCTAACTGCTAAGAAGCGAGCCGTTAGTTCATAAGAAGCTAGTCACTTATTGATAAGAAGCTAGCTGCTAAGTTGATAAGAAGCTAGTTGATAGGAGGCCTTTTCTAGTTGCTGAGTAACTAGCTGCTATTTGCTGAGTAGCTAGCTGTTAGTTGCAGAGAAGCTAGCTGCTTAGTTGTCGAGTAGCTAGCTGCCGACTAACTAGCTGCTAGTTGTAGAGTAACTAGCTGCTATTTGCAGAGTAACTACCTGCTAGTTGCTGAAAAGCTATCTAATCATCAAGTACTGATTAGTATTGTTTTGTTGTTAACACCTGTGGTATGTGTACGTGTGTGTTAGTTGGAAAAAAAACACAGAATTACAGGTATAATGTTGTGAATTGTGATGTACCACAATAAAGAAAATGATGACGATTACATGCAAGCTATTATTTTAAGCTTAACATGTCAGTGCCCACATGCTGTGCTCCAAACATATAATCTGCCTCCCACACACACACACACACACACACACACACACTTATGGATCACACTGATTTGTTGTGACATCTAATATGAGTGGCGTTTAGCTGTTATCACCGAGCATTCCCACAACCTACACTTAGCTTCCTTTTCCCCCCGTGAGAGGAATATTTGAAATTCAGGGGACGTACATGCATGAAAGGAAATCGAGATGAGGCCTAATGTATATGAATGGGAGCCGCGGAATTCAGGTATTTCACGCCGCGTGCCCTGACAGTGGCTTAAGTGAATAAGTTGTCAACTCGCATTGAAATTCATATTGTATCCACGGCTGGAGCTGAGCCCATTTTCTCCACTGTGCTCTCGCCATGAGCCATACAATAGTCAGGGAGACATCTAATGAGGCGGGAGGAAAAAATATTAAGAGGGAAAAACCCCTGCACTCAAGAGTAGGCATATTTAATGGCCAGGATCTAAATTCAATGAGATGATCCTCTGAAGGGGGGTTTGGGGCCGGTGGGTGGCAGAGAACAATAAAACACAGGGAGAAGAGGAGATTGTGTGAGTGACTGAGATGGACTGTGACAGTGTCAGCTTTGGTTTGGTCAGTCTACACAGATGATGAGTGAATAATATGAGTGCAGCTTGGAGGACGGAGGCAGTAGGAGGCTGGTGGAGACGGGTGCAGCTCCGAAAGTCTCTCCTTCACATCGTGATCTGGAAAAGCTGTGCCAAATCTCTCCAGTCAGGTTTTTGTGGTTGCATGAGGTACAGACACGTTATCGACACTCAGTACGTTTACATGCACAGTTTAATCGAGATAAGGCCATAGTCTGACTAAGGAAATTGGACAACTTGCAGAGTCCGAGTATAGGAGAAAATCGGTTTGTTGGCCGTGCACATGTGACTCCGCCTCCATAAGTGGCGTTGTATCTCTCTATAAGCTAGTGCGTATTGAATCAGTTTCCTTTTGACTTTAACATCACAGAAAAACGAACAACAAACGTTAAGATGGACGGTGAGATGGATCGTGCTGTGGTTCTGTAGGTTTCGTACCTGCTGTACGTTAATCGTGATAAAATTTAGATCGAGCATGGCTCTTGTGGTTACCGTGCTGTCCGGAGAAAGACGATGCTGCCATATGATCCAATGACTGGGGAGGAAATTTAGGTGCATGCGCAGAATGCAGAAGTCCAATTTCAGTCCGACCTCAGTCCGACTTCAGTCCGACTCCAGTCCGACTAAGCGTATACAAGCAGGAGTAATCGGACTATGAATCACATTTTCCAGGTATATTAGTCGGACTTAGACTAGCCTGGTTTTAGTCGGACTAATGTGTTCATATGAAATCAAGTAAACCTAGAATCGGAAGGTACCCACGATTGACGGAAGGGACAATCGGGACCAAAATTGCCAAAGCTCCGCCCCCCCAAAAAACACTGGCAGTCATTGTTTGACGAGGGATAAAGAGTTCTGGCTGCACGTTGCCTGCCATTTTTCCCGCCACTGCCTCCCTCAGGCAGGTAGAGATGTTCAGGTATGGCATCTTGTCCTTCCATGGGGTCAGAATTAAACAATTTGTGGCTTTAATTGCAGTACTGTGACGCCAACAGATAACTTTACTTCTGAATGACTATCACAAAGTGTGAAGGATTTCAACAAGCGCTGCAGAAAACACGTTGCCCATGCACAGTATGACCTTCCCTCTGGACCCTGTGAGTCAGAGGTGAACTCCGGCTCATGTTCACATCAGCTACACAGATTTCTTGCCTCTGATCTGCTGCCACCGCGGCCTCGCGCGCTCTGACCTTGCAGATCTGCTCGAGAAACTCGCCCCGCTCTGCATATGTTTGGTTTTTCCCCACGCTCAGCGTTTAAAAGAAACAACCGAAACCTATTTGCAAAGTTGCAAAAGATTGTTTTTGCTATGAGGATGTGATGTACTTCAGGTAATGGGCTTCAATTCATTCCCTCTGTGAGTGCCATTGAAGCCCGGGAATGTTCAGGTTTTCATTTTAAGCAGCTGATTTCTGTGTCGAGCCGGCGCCTCATGCTAATCAGGGAGAAATCATCTGCAGTGTTTGCCTGGAATAAAGAAGTGAACACATTCCTGGGCTTGAGCAGCACTTAGCCGAGAACCTCTTTATAACCTTTATTCATTGACTCATTTAAATTTAACCCAACGGCGACCTCTTTTCAGAAAAGATGGCTAAATATGTTCATTTTGTTGCATCGCTGCATTTTCCACGTGTGTGATTTCCTTGTTCGAGGAACGGCGGTACACATTTCAGCCCACTTACTTCAACCTTTCTACTCAAAGCCATTTCAGAGAGGAGGCAAACTGCTGATGATGGAGTACGACATCATATGAATAAGCTCGGCTCTACTTGATTTCTTTTTTTGCTTTTCCATCACTGATAGTACCTGGTACCTGGTGGGGTTCTTTTAGTACCGAACAATGCTGAACTGTAGATCAGTTAAACAGACTTAAAAAATCCTGAAAACATGCGTTAATCTCCAACATTCAGCAAAGCAAATGTCTAAAATCTAAATATTTAACAGAGGATTCTGCTGAAAGCCGGCGATCGTGAGCCAAATCACAGTATGGTATTTCAGTTCTCCAGTCATGCAGGAAGTACTGAACGATTCTGTGAACAAATCTTTTTTAATCAACCGATTCTAATGATTCAGTGTCACCGAAAACCACTGCTTTACAAGTCAATAGTTTGTGTTTGTGCCGCTTATAAAACTACGTCACGGCACTTTTGCGCAGCTGTGCTATGACGACTCGTTGAGGAGGAACTATGAAGTAATGGAAAATGACGCGTCTGATACCAAACTAAAGTGATTCAATGAATCGATTATTAACGGACCTACTAGAGTATTTTTTAAATAATTAAAACAAGATTTCTGATTTTTTAGTTTTCTTCTGTTTTTCCTACATTTTCTGACATTTTCATTGAGAAAATAATCGTTAGTTGCAGCTCGACAACAAAGTGTGAACTGATCTGTGAACCATGGATGGAACTTGGAACAAGAATAAAATAGGACGCGATCAAGCTAATAAGACATTAAGCAAGTTATTTTTTTCTTATTCTTTCTATATTCTTTCTTTCAGTGTAGATTAAGCATTCATTTTGAATTAATGTATATATTTGGAGACTAAACTGGTTGCCAGCATTGCGAAATAAAGACTTGCACGTGTCCCTGTTCTGTGATCAGGTAAAGTGAATTCATGGCCCTTAATTTGTTTATTTAGACGGGATTATTTGTCTGAAATTGCTTAATAAGATGGCTGCCGAGTGGCAAATCTTTCTCTACCAGGACTTTGTTCTAATCCTTTCATTTAAACAACAATGTGATTGACTGGACCTGTGGACTAAGCTGTGCTGTGATGATATATATATCTATAGATATATAGATACACAGTATATATAGACGACACCATCAAACATACATGGAACACGCTTTAATCTCCTCTTGACATTAACTCATACATCGCTGTCAGGCAGCTGTTTGTAGACAAAGATCAACTTCCCCTGCACGTACGTCACTAATTGGACGCAATTACATGCGATTTTCATACTCACATGGAAACAATCTGGACGCCGTTTGTTTTCATGTCAAGTATCAGCTCGTTTTAGATTGTTTCAAAGCAGCAGCAGCAGCATCATGAAATTCTGCTCTGGTGTGTTAGTGTTTGTCCCTTATCATCATCAACAGCAGCAGCAGCAGCAGCAGCATTAGAGGCTGCAGTGCTGCTCCTCGTCCACTCTGACTACACACTGCCCTCCAGTGGTGAAACCCTGCACTGCCGTTCCTGGAGTTGCAAGTCCGTCATGAAAGTTTACTGCACAGATGTTAATGAAGCCCAGAATGAGCCGAACCAAAGGAGCAATACATGTACAACTAAATAAATAAATACAGTGTGTCACGTTTATGAAACTACAGAGAAAATATAGTAAAGTATTTTGTAAATATTTAAGTCAATACTGTATTTTAAGTCCCAATGATTGTATCCCTTTATTTTTGACTTGAAATAGTCTGAGGATGCAGGTAATGAGCCAAGAAGGAAATAATAAGCTGTGATTTGGACAAGGATACGGATTCAGGAAGAAGATTGACTGCACTTGCTTCAATTCATTTTGCAATTGATTTGAAAAAGGGGCTCAAAATGAGTAGCAATGTCTTAAAATGATATGAATAAACATATTAAACAATAAACGGAAACTAAAATTAATAATTTGTAATGATTTCTATTAATGAGGTTACGTGGAGCAAAGAAAACAGAAAATAATCACATGTAAGACGCTGAAATCTCAGAGAATTTGTTTTATTTCGATTAATTGTTGCAGCCTGAATAAACAGTGTATGCTGTGTGTTTTATTTGTGTATTATTTTGGTATATTCCAAATGTAATTTGTGCTTCATACACCATAAATAAACCCAAAACTAGGACAAACAAGCATGTTTGTCCACATACTTTTGTCCACAGCTCAATCCAGGTTTGACTTCCTCCACATATCGCCCTCTGCTGGTTTACCGGAGGAAGAACACGAGTTATCCAGTGAGCAGCTGGTGTTCTTATTTTAAGCCCATGAGAAACATACATGCGCGCTCCTGTGTTTTATCATTTTCAGTAATTAATCCCTCCCTCGTGCCTTGTTTTTGCAAACCTGTGCACTACATTTAACAGTTTTTTTGTTGTTTTTTTGACAAAATGCCTCAAGCAACACGAGAAAACAATGACAGAATACGAAGCTGGCATCCAGGAATGTTATGTTCCTCCCAAAGAAACCTGCTTTAGCTTCAAATTTGGCAGCCAACGTGAAAAGTGGAGGCTTTTAGTGAAAACTGTGGGAGGAGCACATGTCTGGTTTGCCAGGGAGATGTGGTCGGGGGTGCAACAGATGTTCACGAGATATTAAAACACATCTACACACTCGTTCGACGTGGTCCTCTAACGCTACACGCCACCTCCTGTCTTAATCCCGTGTCCTCAGAGTGAGTATATGACGTATGTGGCTTGAAAGAGACTGCTTTCTGTTTGGTTTCCAAGTCAAAATATGGCAAATTATTAATTTAATCGAGATAGTGATGAGTTGGTTTTTAACCGGCTGTTTCTGCTGCCACATTTTCGGCAACAGGATCTGAACTGCAGCCTCTCCCACAGTAAAGGAGTCCATTTACCGCCTCCTGTAATCTGTATCATCTCTCCGTGTTTCTTCTGCCGCCACAGAAAACGTCACTTAAAGGTAAAACAAGTGTTTGTGTGGACGCTGCGAGCAGTTCTCAAACTCACACGGGAGTTGTAGTGAAGACGTGACCTCGACGTGGCCGCCGTGCTGCGCTGGGTCACTTGGCCATGTACGCCGTCACCTCCTTCTCCAGGCTCTGGGCGAAGCGGTGGTTGAGGAAGAGGAGCTGCCCGTGAGGGAGCAGGCGGCTGAGGAGGGCGTCAATGCGGTTGCTCCTCAGCAGAACCTGGAGGGAAAAGATGGTATTTGTTGGAGTGAAATGATTTTGGTAAAAACTCATCCTATTAACAGAAAAATAAACGATGCAGTCACTTGAAAATATTAAAAAAAATGTTTGGACACGCTTCCTCACCTCACTCCCCTGCCCCAGCATGTGCAGGTGCTCCAGACAGTGTCGGGTCAGGCCGCAGAGTGTTCCCTCGGCCAGCAGCAGGTTCTCGTGGGGTTCGCACACGAGCGTGAAGCCCAGACTCTGGACGCCGAGCCACAGGGCGCTCGTCTCGTCAGAGAAGGGCTCGCCGGCTCTCAGACGCACCACCCCACTGTTGGCGTCCTGCAGGGCCAACGCCTCCTCGCCCGGCACCGCCTCCAACAACGCCCGACCCGAGGCCTCGCGGCACAGGTAGACGGCGCTCTTCACCTGCCTGACTCACACAGGATCACAGCGATATTCAAAAATGATATCAAAGTTTCTGCTAACTAATATCATTTTCTATTCTGTGTCCTATTTAAATTTTAAAAGCATGCATTGTTCAGCCCTATTAGCTAGCAAGCTTTTTAACCATTACTTTCTATGTAAATCACATTATTTTACTGTAAATGTTATTATAAAGGTGATGAAAAATTCTTTCGGGCTGGTTTTGCTATTCACTGAGCGATTGTTTGAGAAAGCGAAGTTTAACAAATACAAAAATGTGAAATATACGCTACGTTGTAAAAAGCACGACTTATTCTAAGGCTAAAAAAAACATAAAAATGTCATTTTAAAATAATTACACACCGATATAAAACAGAATCTTGGTCGTTTTATTTGATTTCTGCCAATAAACTAGGGCTGTGTCCCAAACCTTTAAAATGATGAAGTTCTCAAACGTCCTCTTTTATTTACAAACCCAAAATTATTCATTTGTAACAATTTGCTTGTTATATGGAACAAAGAGACCAGAAAATATACATTTAAGAGGCAGAAAAATGAAGGAACAATAAATCCGGCTAAATATTACATACATATACATAATGAACCTTTAAAATGCCTCTTCTTCCTCCTCAAAAGCTGATAAATGACAGTACAGACTTATTATTATTATCATTAGTTGATGAGTCGCAGTTGAAGGTCACGCTGTCATTGTTTTGTGATGACAGTTTTAATCAGCGGTTACGGCAAAAAAACAACAGAACAAAAACAAACGAGACGACCGTGGAGAGAAGTGACGGCCTCTGCTGCTCCGTCTGATGCTGTTCACGTCCGGCACCATCACAAAATCAGCAGGACGCAGAGAGAGAGAGGAGGTGGAGGAGCAGGTGCGGACGCACAAACAAACAAACACCTGATGGCGGCTTTGTTTTGCTCTGATTATATAGAAGTGCAGTACACACCACTTTTAGGGGAAAGATATTGTTTGACACAAACGAACAATTAACTGTAAAAATACATGTTTTTAGTGTCACACACTCAGTCATGAATAGAGTCATACTTTATTGATTAAAACCACAGCTTAATGGCGCTTGTGTTGATACACTGTCAAAGGTCAGAGGTCAACCAAATCCCAATCTTGCCTGAGGCACCAAAATGCATAGGCTAAGCATGGCTGGGTGTTCCTAATAAACTGGACACTATATGTAAACAAATAAAAATAAAACCTCATAAAACAAACTGGTTCTTGAATACAAATGAGTTTCCAGCACAGACTCGGTGACAGAGACGGACTCACCGGGCCACCACCGCCACCTTCTCCCGCTGCAGGAGCCGCCTCTGCTCCGCACTGAGCCCGCGCTGCTGCTCCGTCAGCGCCGCCTCATCCGGACCGAACACCCGGGAGTAAAGGATTCTGCTCTCCGCAGAGGAGAGAGCGCTGACCGGACACACGGTGTGGATCAGAAAACACCGAACCATCGTGTCAGGAGACGAAGAAACACCACAAAAAACACACTTTTTCACTTTTAAACACAAGCTTTTTCTCAGGTTTGATTCAGCGCCGTCATGTTTTTATTCACTTCCCACTTCCGCGTTGGTCACGTGAGCGCTCGTGGCTTCCGTTGCTGTGTGGTGTTTACAACAGCAGATGGCGCTCGCTCCCTGTAGTATATAATATTACATTACATTACATTATATTATATTATATTATATTATATTATATTATATTATATTATATTATATTATATTATATTATATTATATTATATTATATTATATTATATTATATTATATTATATTATATTATATTATATTGAGTGAAGTTGTATTTATTTATATGACTTAAAACTAAATATATTAACTGCCTAAGATACTCGTTTCAACTTTCAACTAGAACGGTAACATTGACTTATAATATCTAGTTGTTTGGACAATAAATAAATGAATGAATGAATGAATAAAATAAAGAGATTTATCAGCTGGCTGATTCAATCATCTTCTTTCTTCATCTTTCCTTAAATTCTACCACATGCTATATTTACCTGAGAGCATGTGTCTGAGATTCACATAAACTCCACGTTTTATTATGATTTATTTGATTATTTTGTTTGTTTCTGACTTGGACAGAAAAGAAGAGATGATAAAGTGTTAGTGAAGCAGAAGCAGCTGCAGTGACACCGAGATCACTGAACACTTTCTGAGTCTGAGGCAGCTGTTAATCCAACAGCTGCTGCTGCTGGTCACGCTAACTTACTCTGTGTGTGTGTGTGTGTGTGTGTGTGCACTGCAGTGATGGAGGGAAAACTTTGTGCTCCGTCACCATTCACTTCACCACAGTGTTTAACCTCTTAACCTCTGGACATTCAGTCCTGTAACAATAGATGTGATGTGGTTTGTAAGATTTCATGTGTTTGGATCAGAGCTGGTCCAAGGCGAACTAAGCGGCTAAAAAAATGTGTTTATCTGGTCTAAGTTATTTGATAATAAAGTCATATTTGTTTTTAAGAAAAGAAAGTTTTAAAAGATGTAATAGTTGTAATAGTATGCCTCCTCCTAACCGGTCTAGCTGCTCAAGACCACTCCACATGAGTCTGACTGGTGTTTAATCCACTTTGTATGAAAAATTAAAAGAGTTTGTGGTGCAGCTCTGGTTTATTTAACCCAGATGACAGTTGCGTAGAGGAGAACGTGTGAAGCTGCCACACTGTGTGTAATGATTATCTCAGGCTGCTTCACACTCAACGCTCTTCAGTTATGAAGCAGTGAACGAGTGAATCTCTGCAGGTAATAATTAACCAAAAACAGTTGTGACAAGTCAATGCCAAAGTGGAGCTGCAGGTTCTCTGCACGTGCAGGCTCACACAGCTTTCAAAATAAAAGCGGTGGGAAGGAATTGGTACAGCCACAAGAGGAAAGTCTTACGGAAAACACATGTTTTTGTGTTTTATATTGTGTTTTCTTAATGTTGTAGCATTTTCTTAATGTTGTAGCATTTTCTTAATGTTGTAGCATTTTCTTAATATTGTAGCATTTTCTTAATATTGTAGCGTTTTTAATGTTGTAGCGTTTTCTTAATGTTGTGTTTTCTTAATGTTGTAGCGTTTTCTTACTGTTGTAGCGTTTTCTTAATGATGTAGTGTTTTCTTAATGTTGTAGCATTTTCTTAATGTAGCGTTTTCTTAATGTTGTAGTGTTTTTAATGTTGTAGCGTTTTCTTAATGTTGTGTTTTCTTAATGTTGTAGCGTTTTCTTACTGTTGTAGCGTTTTCTTAATGATGTAGTGTTTTCTTAATGTTGTAGCATTTTCTTAATGTAGCGTTTTCTTAATGTTGTAGTGTTTTCTTAATGTTGTAGCGTTTTCTTAATGTTGTAGTGTTTTCTTAATGTTGTAGCGTTTTCTTAATGCTGTAGTGTTTTCTTAATGTTGTAATGTTTTCTTAATGCTGTAGCGTTTTGTTAATGTTGTAGTGTTTTCTTAATGTTGTAGCGTTTCGTTAATGTTGTAGTGTTTTGTTAATGTTGTAGTGTTTTCTTAATGTTGTAGCGTTTTCTTAATGTTGTAGTGTTTTCTTAATGTTGTAGCGTTTTCTTAATGCTGTAGCATTTTCTTAAATGTTGCAGCGTTTGTCACATCAGGGCCACCGTAAAGTCTGACAAAGTTGAGGTGATGTTGAAATACAGTCTGAGTCACAGTTCCCTCTGTTGAAGAAAAACCAGCTGAATCAGAACAATAACAGGAAGTGGTTGAAGGCAGGGGCAGCCAGCCAGAAGCACCGACCAATGACAATCAGGCCAGGCTCTTTTGAAATAAAGGAAGCTTATCAAAACACATGATAATTTATGTTGGGTTTGCTTTGACCACAGCGCGAAATTAAAACATCCTAATTCTGCAGGGAGACAAAATCACACGCTTTTGATTCTCGAAAACAACCCAATACAGGAAGTTCACGTCGCTGCCCCACAGCCTTCTCCTCCACCCTGCCAGTGAAACCACACTGTTTCACCGCCCAGTGCCACCTTGTTAGAACCTGGTTTTACAGGCTGGTTTGTCAGTTTGCTAGTGTCAACAGGTCACAGCAAACAGTTGCATTTGCTCAAGGCTTTGATCAGACCGGGACAGACTCACGTGGAGACGAGGATTCACACGAGGGTCGCCAACCTTTCCGTAAAATAAGGATTTCTTCCGTATGGAAAGATCAAAGACGTGTTCCGTATTGAACAGATATGGAACGCATTTTATTCCTTATATTTTTAAATAAAACCATGACAGAAAAAAGTCAGATTAGTCCACTAAAATAAAATCCTCCTCCTGCTGTCAATCATTCATTACTAACCAACAGGAAATTACTATTTTTGAATGTCCGTCTGAATGACTGCGAGTCCTGTGTATCGTAGGCACGGAGAGATGTAACGGTGAAAAGGCGACAGGAGGATACAAAAAAAAAAAGATTTTAATAACATAATGAAGTTATTGTATTGTTTTTTTAAACTCATATTCAGTTATTTATATAAAAATGCTACTGTAAAACAGCAAAAATGCACCTTTTACTCAACTGTGAAAGTGTGTAGACGTAATCTGGCCTAAATGTAAACAGTATAACAGTAGAGAATGGGATTAACACTGGTTTTTGCCTGAATTTTCCCCTTAAGACATATTATTACACATTTTCTGTTAAGGTGCTTTTTTTGTTGTTGCTGATCTAAACCGAAACGCCATCTGACCTCAAATTCGGCAAATCTGACACAAGTTATGAGTATTAAAACAAGCCTGAGCCTGTAGAACGGCAGCTTTTATACAGTATAATGTAGCATTGGATGGATCCAGGTGTAAAACCACACTCATTTTCTTGATCGTGGCCCTGCCTGGGACTCATCTGCATTTTAAATCAGACTGTTGAAGTGAAGGAAGTGTGAAAAGGTAGCACTGAAGTGAAGAAACAACGCTTCTTCAGACGAGACTGAGTTTCAAGGGTCGACCAACAGACACTGTAAGAAGTGCTGGCTGTAAATGTGTGTGTGTGTGTAGATCTCTCACACAAAGACTCTCTTTCCGCTGCCTGATTTCAAACTTTGGTAGAGAGCCAGAGGGGAGGGAGGAGGGAGGAGGGAGAGTCTCGTCTCAGATCAGTCACGTGTTTCCAACACATGCCGCCACTGATTGTTTTCCCTTGTAAAACACAACTGTTAACCCTCCTGTCAGGACACGTCAGGCGCTGCCGCCACCGAGGCACTCCCTACATACACACACAGGAATGTGTGCGTGTGTGCATGTGAGAGAGAGGGCACGTGCTGCAGCAGAGAAGAAACTCCCATGACGGCTGTGGAGGGAAAATTTGAAAAAAAACTGTCCCGGTCACACGGAGAGCTTCAGTCTGAACAATGGCTGGTGTGTTGTTGTTAGAGAGGTCACATGTGTGTGGAGTCAAGTTTGACGCACAACATACAGCAGTGCACCGACAACTCCTCGAACAGAAACATACTAACTAATCGAAAAATGTCTCCATACATGCGGCCCATGTGGATAAAAAGCCGTTCTGACTCTGCTAAACTCTTTCTTGCTCAGACTAAAGACTTGCTTTGGAGTGAGTCCTTTACGAAACAGCAAACTTAAGTTTCCAGTCGTGAAAAGGCCACTTTAACAAAGAGTTGAAGATTCTATACCGTTAAAAAATTCAGTTAAAAAAGGTGCAGCCTCCCATGCTCACACTGCACTCAGACAGTGGTTAAACCCTTACACAAACATGCTCATGAGTAGTATATTTAGTTTAGACCAATAAATGTTACACAGAGGAGCTTTAAATGACTAGAATCTGTTTCTGTGTCTCCGCTGGTGGACAAGATGGAGTACCTACATCTCAGGCTACGTCTCGATTAAGTCTGTACACGCGTAATTCATCGCTTAAAAAAAACGAAACCAACAAGTTGAACTAAAATGAGTCACTGAGAGAAGCTTTAAATAAACATGTCTGGCTTTTTTTTCACCACTGAAATGAAGTCCAGAAATAACGCTGGGGATGGAAACCAAGCAAATCCAGCGCCAATGAATTTGTTAACATGAACGTATCTGTTAGATTTTTTATATATATTCCACTACAGACACGGACTTCTTTAAACACATTTTATGGACGGTCATGAAAGAAACATGTTTTACTGTACATATAACCTTTTTTAGGAGTTTGGATTAAGGATCTCGGTCAGTCTAATTCTGCACTTTACATTATGACTCTTTTTTTTTTTTTAAACCTCCTTTAAACTTTCATATTCTGTTGTGAGTTTTATACTGGAAATTGTCTCGTTTCTGGAACTATTTGTACCCTGGAAAACAAGATCTAGTATGTCAATGGGAGACTTCCTGGCTAAATAAAGGCTAAATAAAAAAAAACAGTTGCTAGAAATGACTGGCGAGGTTAATTTAAGTGCTAGCACAAATCATACGTCTATCAACTTTTAAATGAGGGCTGAGCAAAAACAATATTTTTAAGGCTACCTTAACAATGTATAGAATTTAAAGTTTCTGTGCAGAAAAACACCATCCTGCCCAAGAACAAACTCACAACACAAGAGGTTTCAAAACATAAAAAGACGGTGAACATGTTTGAATGCACATTGGATCTTTATTTCAACAGCTCCCCCCACGAGCCTGCACCAAAGTATTCAACACGGACATTATTGCCTCAACAGAGGTGAAGACATTTTCATCTCTGAACATTAAAAAGGGCATCGAAAGCAAAACAAAGACTTTTTTTTGTAAAGATTAAAAAAATCCTTTTATACTTGCCGACCTGCAGCACTGGAAAAAAATCTCACTGCAAAGTTCACAGGTAGTTTGTTTGCTTTGGTTTCTTCTGACCGAGATAAAATGTAAACAAAAAAAATACCATTACATACTGCAACCAATCAGAGAGAAAGAAAACAGCTTTGTTTTCAATTGCATACATGAATAAGTTCACATTACACAAAATTTGCTTTGTGGGTCGTCTGGTAAAATGTGAGCTTGAATGGGGAACATTAAAACTTTTCTGGAGAGGCAGCATCAACAAAACAGGGGGGGGAAGCACCTTACCATTTCAGGTTTTTGAATTAAGTGCTAAAATAAGGTGGAACATGACCAATGCAGAAAAAATAAAATAAAATGAAAGCATTCAGTGAGGAGACTGAAAGATAAACTTCAGACGAGGCAGTGTGGTTTAGTCGTTGTATAGGAATCTGGCAGCGAAACGACAAAAAGGTCAAACGGGCAGTGAAAGTGGTACAAAAAAAAAAAAAAAAAAAAAACGCCCTTTAAAAATGATCACAATGCTTTAGAGCATCTTCTACGTCTTCAGGGTTCATCATTTCATGTCTTTACCTCTTTGAATTTGCATAAATAATAGTTAAATGAAACTTAAAATCCCTCTCGACTTGGTGCTCATAAACTCCTTGAAAAACCAAAAAAAAAAACTTGTTTCCTTGCTGGTGGTGGGAAAAGCCTCAGGCTCAGAAGGAAATTCAAACTCAGTCCGTTCACAGAGGAGGAGGAGGAGGAGGAGGAAGAAAAGGAGGCGCTCACAGCTTCTTCAGTCGGCTGTACATCTCTCTCTTGCTGCGCTCCCCGGCCCAGGTGCGGCTCTTGAAGCGAAACTTCCTGAGGTCCTCTTTATAGTCCTCGTGGTGCATGGGCCGGTACGACTGAGGTTCACATTGTGACTGTGCGGGGAGGACACGGAGACAAGGTCAGAGGGAGGGACTTCAGCCACTGACAGGTTTTATTCAAGTGCTGATAAAGAAAGCTGCATCATCACATCTGTCATTTATAAGTCTGGTGCACCCATATTTTGGACGAAATTGCAATACAGCCTGCTGTTATTTTCATATAGTGCAATATTGGTTAAAGCCTAAATATAATTTTAGGTTAATTGTCTTGATCTGTACACATCTTATTCATAAAATGTTTTTTTCAAATGAAAATAATGATGTAAAAAAAAAAAAAAAAAAAGTACCATGCCCTAAAAAACGGAAATGAAAACGGCACATTTGCTGACGGCACGTTTACTTGCTTATAAGTTTCATACTTCGTTTCTCCTTTTACTTTCTAAAGCACTTCAGTTTAATCTGCTCATCTGCAACTTGCTATCAGCGGTTCTGCTGGTTCGCTCTGCTCCTCACTGGATGAGAACGTGCATGAGAACACTGAGGCTGCGTCACCACAGACACCCACCAACACATTTAGCTTCTTAACTCATGAGGAGAAAAGGCTTGTAAATGACTACAATTATTCCATTACTCATAAAAGGTCAAGAACATTCAGCTCAGCCGTCACACCAGCTCTTTCCAATTCTATTGAAAATTTCAGTAAACTGACATCTACTTAACCCGAGGGCAACTTTAATCATAAAATGCTAAAAAAAAAACTAACCTGGAAATGAGGGAAGAAGTCTTTGTAGCCGCCCTTGAGGATGTAGAGCTCGGGGTAGTGGAGTTTGGGGTATTCGTTCACGGCGCGGTCTCGCTCGCGGACGAAGCGGCACATCCGGGGGCCCCGCTCCGACGAGAACTCGCAGTGGAAGACGATGACGACGCGCTTCTCCGGACAGGACGGGATGACGGGCGTCTTGAGGAGGAAATCCTCCACCTGCTCCTCCTGGTGCAGGTTCAGCGCCTCCTGAGGCCACGAAGAACAAAGCTCGATGAGTACAGGACTGTGGTTTCTCTCCCTCTCCACCGAGTGATAAATGAGACGTATCAATAAATAAATTAGCGTTGTAGACTCACCTTGATGTGTCCCCCTTCAAACTCGTAGGGATAGCGGCAGTCGATGACGATGACTTGCTCGACTAGATGGTTAAACTGTCCGTTCAGAGCTGCCACCATCTGAAAGAAAACAAAGAATACACATTTTAATGGTTTATTTTTTAAAAAAACAACGTACAGTAGATGGGACGTGTAGTTCCATGAATAATGCCCATCGAACTAGGCTTCGAAATGTTCCCTTAGTTGTTATAATGCAATGTAAATAAGTCATTTGTGGGCATGTGTTTGTATCTTAAAAGCATCTACTCACAACGTCTGGGGTAATGTATTTGAGGTCTTGATGTTTGCCGTCCACTGTGGATAACACAAAAGGCTAAAAAAAGAGAGATAAAATGAAAAAAAAATATTGGATTAAATGTGTGACTTTCACATAATGACATAATCTACAAGTGTTGAAGGGAAAAAAATCCAAAATAGGCCACAGGAGATTTATTATTGCCCTCACCTTGGTGAAATCTCCGATCAGCTCATGAGAGCCTTCCTCACCATCCAGCACCTTCTCGATCTCCACCTGACAGAAGGACTTGGACCTCTGGAGCAACGAGTAGCTCTGAAGGAGAGCGGGGGGAGAGAGTCTTAGTTAGACAAGAACGTGTGACAGCAGCCTGTCACTCTCAGCAGAGGCTGGTTTTTAAGATGCACATTAATCACATCACCAGGTTTGTGCTTAGTGCAAATTAAAATACTGAAATGTAGATGGGAGAGAGCACTTCCTGACTTTAAGCATCATTTATTATCATAGGGCAGTTGAAACAGGAAGTCAGCATAAATGAATAGCCATCATCTGTGCTGGTTTTCTAAAAACCGGCATCAGACGTGTGGCACGGGGCAGCGGGGACTCACCATTCGCGGCGATTCAGGGTTCTGTTCCAGGCTGGTGACGTGCGTTCCGGCCACGCTGCGCCGTCTCTTCACTCTGGCCGGTGTGTTCTCGTCTCCGGGGCAATCGGGGCGCTTCGCAGAGGGGCGGGAGACCGGGCTGGGGCTGGTGCTGGGGCTAGAGCTGGGCATGGGAATGGGCAGGGAGGGCGAGCGGAACAGGTTTCGTGGCCGGCAGCGAATCACAGGCTGGTGAAGACGAAAATGTATATTTAAAATACTGTAGCATTTAGGTCAGTGTGCTTGATATCAGCCAAGCTGAAATGCTACATTCCTGTAGTGGAATAACATGAATGCTTGTTGGTTAGTGAGGCAACTTACAGAGTCTTCTCCTGCACTGTCAGACACCAGCGGGGCAGTGAGCAAGCTGGCCATTCCCATCGGCATCCCAGAGTCGTTCTGTAGGTGACACAGGTTTGTAAGTTTATCAGTAAGATGTCAGACATTTTCAGACGGACTTTGTTCTGAACAGGGGCCTCACCTCCATGTTGTCATCCAGCACTCCAAAAAAGCCGTCGTCGTCATCATCGTCGTTTGTGGGGGAGTTGGTGGACGAGCGTCTCAGGAACATGGGGCTGGAGTCAAAGAAGTCCAACTGCTGGCTCAGGGGAGGTGAGGAGAGCTGAAACAGAGAGGAGGGAAAAGATGAGTTGGCATCTTCCTAGAAGCAAATGTCCAGAGCCTGTGACGGGAGTTTGATTCACATACCATGAGGGCTGGCGCTGAGCTGGGGCGGCAGGCAAACGCATCTTTTGATTGTCCTCCGTTGAAGGAGCGCCCACGACACCGCGAAACTGGCTTGGTTGGTTTCTTGAATTTAAAGCCCTCCTGTAAAACATGTGTTAAAAAGGTCAAAACCCAGCACTCAAGACTTTGTGGTTGTCAACCACTGCTAATCTGAAGATGAGTTGCTGTTTTTAACACTTACAAAAAGGTTAAAAACACTCGGCACTGACATGAAATAAGATTTAAATAAAGATACACCAAAATTTTGAAGCCAAATGTTATTACCATGACAACACATCAGATGTGTCGTCAGTAAAAGTTCCCGTTATGTTTGGATACAGCCAGGAGAAGGTCAGATTAATAGAGCGGGTCATCTTTTAAAAAACACCTTCAATGACAGGTGCAAACAAAGACAAAGAGCAGTTCTGACCTCTGGCATGTTCTCTTTGTTCTCTTGTTGACAGGAGGTGGCGTTTTGTGTGCAGGGCTGCTGGCTGAATATCCCATAGCGGTGAGAGTCCCGTTCCTGTCCCTTTAGAGTCGGACTGAAACCCAGGAGCTGGAGCTAAAGACAGGAGAGGAGGGACATGGTCAGAATAGGTAAAACATGCCGCTCTGTGGTGGGCGAGTTAACACTGGAGGATGATTTTTACCCAACAAAATTAAGAAATGTCTATATAATTTCTGAGAGGTACATGTGGATATTTGATGGTCAAATGGGCTTCATTCTTACATTACAATTATAAAGATCAACCAGAGATTAAACTGACTTTAAAGCACAAAATCCAAAAATATAATGCTACTTACTGGCAATGAGTTGTTTCTTCTAAATGGTACCCTCCTAGAATTGACAGAAAAAAAGTGAGACAGTCATGAGTACAAATAAAAATCAAACCATCTGTGTTTGAAATAAGATGGACAATAACACAAGTCCACGATTTCAGAGCAACTCACTCGCTGATGACACGGCTCGACTGTTGAAAGGCTTTTTCAAACCTGTAACGGAAAAAGTAGAGAACGGTTCAGAGTGTGCAGGAAATGGTTACAAACTTTCAGGACAGTGCTTTGCATAAAAGAGAAGTAACACGTCTTTGTAATAAAACCAGCTTTGGAAAGAGGCTGAAAAGGACTCGAATGCCAGACGAGACACTGTGCGCCAATTAACTACAAAGAATCTGTACATCTATTGAGAAACCAAGAGGAACGGTTGGACTGGAGGAAGTCAGGCGAGTTCACACAGGCGAGAGGTGGTCTATGCATTGGAGTGATGCCCACCTGTATGCAAAATGAGTTGAGAGGAGAGCTCAGGGGGGGGAGGAGAGATGCAGTGATCAGCTAATCTACCATATGCCTGCTGGAGCCAATGCCGCCAACCCCTTCTCTGTAAGGGCCCTTTGTTTGTTGAGGGGGAGCGTGTCCCATTCAGTGCAGACCAGAAGAAGGGAGGGCAGTTGTTCACTGGGGGTGCCCTCATTTCAATAGCGTGCTCCCATTTTTCCTATTGAAATAACAGCGCATAGGAGAGTGTGCCAAAACGCAGAGGGGGTGGGCTATCATTAAATCCTAAAGCAGACTATGTCTCCCCCCACACCCCTTCTGAAACCTGCAAACTCCTAGCAACCAAACAGCTGTAAAGGATGTGAATGAGTTCTTCAGCACCTAATGCTGCTGTAAAGGAACTCGCACATCAGACGGTGGCAGATGTCTGCAGAGACTCACCCAAACTGAGAATCAAGAAAGGGGCCACCCAAGATTAGCCCAGCTGAGCGGCTATAGATAAACACGACAAACACACTTACTGATCAATGACAGAAAAGGTGAAGTTGAAACTAACCCCTTATTCTCATCTCTTCCCTTTACGTATCAAGACTGGTTTTCAACAGAACCACTTAAAGGTGTCAACAGGTGTAAACTGTGACGCAGATGACAAGTGTTTTAACTGAAACAAGAAAGTCGAGCTGGCTGGCCTTATAGTGTAATCTTCTTAGGAAAATGAAGTAAGGCTCTCATCTTAAAACCAACAGTTAAAAAAAAAAAAAACAATAATCCCACAAATCAGAAATTTTGCTTGGCTCAGCTGAGCTTGAGCACAGGGTGGAGGTGGATGGGTGGTGTGTTAATCTGAGGAGCGCAGCTCACAGGCTGATTGATTACAACAGACGTGAGGGGGGGAAGCACCACTTACGCGTCATCTACTTCAACAGCATCCATGGGACTCGAGGGATCCATACCAAGGCCTGGTGAGAGAGATTTTAGCCAGATTAGTATATAGATAAGATGGCAGAGCAGATGAGACACTGACACTAAATACTAGCTCAGTACCAGTGGATTAGAGGAGCAACTGCTAAAATTAATATACAAATGGTACCAGAGTTGCATTCTGGATTCAGACCTAATCAATTTGTAGTGTGAAGAATGCAGAAAAAATGCTGTACGTAACAACTACGTTAAATAATTAAAAATTAGGTCAGGCAACCGTTGTCAAATGAATAAAACAAAGTTTGACCTTGGGCTATGAGAACAAAGGAAGTGTCAAGTAATAAATAAAATGATTAATTAAATCATACATCTGCCAATGTTGTTCATAAAAAAATTTCACATAAAAAGATTGGCATAATTAATTAAAATCAAAGCAAAAAAGCATCACAACTGAAGATAACATGGAAATGTTTGGCATTTGTGCTTATCAAACCAAACGCATGGCAACACATGATTAAAACAAAACAGCATGGACAATGCCAATTATCTCAATACCACACCTAAATTAAGATGCCTTGTATGACTTGCAAAGCATACATAAAGCCTCGGAGGCATCATTTTTAAATGGGATCAATTAGCACAGACAATGGGTTTTAATTTATCGATGGTGGCTCACCAGCATCAGATGAGACGTCAGAGGCAAAGGAGGGAACCTTTTCAAGGGTCGCATGCTTTCTCCTCTTCGGCGTATCATACTGACTGTGTGGGGGAGAGATGGACAAGAAAATAAGACAATGGTGTGACCACCAAACCACACTCTACATGCTAGATTAGATTTTTTTCATGTCTTGTAAAAAAAAAAATAATAAAATAAATAAAAATAAAGACAGCAGCAGATCAAAACATATATAATTGACACATAAAAAGCCGTAATAATCATACCTTCCGAGTCCAACTAAATTGTCCATGTCCAGAGCCAAGTTGGTGACAGGAGATAGCACAGTGGAGGGTCCGGGGGAGAACAGATTCCTGCAGTGCGAGCTCAGCTCGGGCAGAGAGAACGAGGAAAGCCCGGGGATCCCGTCGGGCCTTCTTTTCAAAACGTTACTAACGGGGCTGGTGTTGTCATAAATATGAGCCGACTCCATTGTTTGTACTAATTTCACAGTCCGCTATTGTTTGGTGGTTCTTTCTCTGCTTTGTTTCGTTTAAATCTCGTGTCGTAAAAATGCCAATTAGTTAGCAAGACGGCCCGAACTTCAAGCTAACGAGCCAGCTAGCTTAGCAATAACTTAAGATAGCATTTCACCATGAACACCGGCTGCTGGAGACCCGGTGCTTTCCGCGCGGGGTGAAACTTTAAAACAGTCTTGCTAGTTCAGTAAAACCACATAGTTGTGAGTGGTGTTGGTCGCAGAGAGCTGCAGCGGCACAGCGTACTCCCCCTCTGACAGCTCCTGGGTTCTGAGAGAAAGAAGCAGTGGCTGCTCGTATTTATGTTCAAAATAGAAGATCTGGAGCGGCAATCTGTCAGCCAATCAGCGCCGACGTTACATATCGCCGACCAATCACAGGTCTCCGCTGTTGTTCTTCTGACGCCGGATGACTGAAGAGAAACAGGATGTGACGCAATTCTGCCTGTTAAAAAACCCAAAACTTTTATCTTTTTTTTCTCACGTAGAACTATGTTTCGTCCTCAGCAGCCTCTCGACAGTGAGTTAAAGCTCCGCTTAACCTAAGACATTTAAAAACACTTTACAGTTAATAAAATGGACTGTTGATTTTAAAGAATTTGATGGAAAAGGAGCACATTTGCAAGACCCCTCCTCTCCTGAAAACAAAGACACTGAGAAATCCCTTACAATTGCACCATCATACTCATGTGGCATAGTATATGAGCATTTCAAGATGAACTTGATTGATTTCTGCTTTTTAACTTGATACACTTAATATAGTTTCAACTTTTGTAGCTTTTGCATACATTTGTGTTTCTACGTGCGTAAGTAAGACACAAATAATTTAGAATGGAACTGAATCAGTTGCTGTGATGCTAGAAATAGTCAGATCCTCATTATTTGTGCTTGCTTTGTTACAGCACAAGTTAACACAGTTAAAATGCCAAAAGGTAGTTTGGCATGTCTGCTGCTAACTAGTAACTAGTTACTTCAGTGGTCAGAACATGAATTTGTTGTAAAAAAGTACAATACATCCACCTGAATGCAGTGTGTGAACTAACTTTACGGTAAGACATAATGTACTGAAAACAGCAGCCTTTTACAGTATAAAACAACATAGGTGAATGTTCTTCATAAAGAATAGCACAAAAATAGTATAAATAAACTGGACTTGAAGTATAAAAGGGTGCGGTACAATCAGGTGAAGCTATTCTGATCTTATATTTACGTGAAATTGTCTCATTTTGTGACACTAAGTGTGTGCTTGCATACCAGTAATGGCTGCCACGCTCATTTACCTCCCACACAAAGTGACTCAGACAAAAGAATTCTGGTTATTTTTTTTCAGTTTCATACCAACACACACACACACACACACACACACACACACACTCTTCTCTTCTCCTTTCAATCATTAAATCAACGCATATTTAGAGACAGTGAAGAGGGATGAGGAAGAAAATAGTTACACAAGGCTTGTTATGTGTGAATTGTCTTTGTTTTATGCAAGTGTGTGATGTATTGATGTATTTGTGGGCAAAAGTGTGGTTAAGTATAAACCTTACAAGTGGTTGCAGTCATGTTTCCCGTCTTATAAACATCACATCCTGCCCTATATATATGTGTGTGAAAATGAGAACGAAAACAAAGCCACACCCTTGATTCTGGTTAAAATATGAACTTACAAAAGAAGTAATGTGGTAATGTTTTTAATAATAGTATTTTTGTGTCATAAATTAAGAAAATTGTGAAGCTGTAATGGTAGGGTTTCAAAGGGGAAGCGATTGCTTCCGGCTGAGTGTCACTACAGGCCTTTCTTGTTAGGACTCCATTGTTTGGCAACCAAAATACTCAAACACTAAAGTCAGATACAACATTGTTGACTAATAGACACACACCTTTAACTAGTTCCACCAGACATAATGCTAACTCAGAATTTTGCCTGAGGTTTTGAATAGAATTGCAACTTCCCTCCTCATCCCAGGACGTTTCCCTCCACAATAATGCCAGGTTTCTCACTCACACACACACAAACACACACTCGCTGAGTGCATGTACAGACTGTATGCGTAATTCTGAATCTGCCAATTCGACAACACAACAACAGAGTTTCATTTTAAGCAAACCCTCAGCAGCGCGAGCAGAGGGAGTGTTCTTGAACTTTGTCCCGTGGAACAGCCAATGTTCAACCGCTGTTTTCCGTCTTTGTTTGGTTTAAAGTATCTGTGTGATTGGCATCACAGATGTAAATGGGGTTTAATGAACTTCCCTGCAGAGGTATGAGCACAGGGCCCGTGACTCCGGGCTCCACACCCCACATCTGAAAAGAGAGGAGACAAAAGGGGGGAGACAGAGGAGAGGGAGAGACAGTGCTGACTCACCCCGAATAAAACCTCCTCTAAAACCCTCCCAACACCTCCTGTTCCCACCAAAACCTGCACCGACGACCAACAGACAACTGGTTTCCTTGTTTTTACAAAAGCTCACACAAAGACAACAAAGACATAAAACTCACAATCTGCTGCAGAGAAAATGTCCACGAACTATAAAGTCTGAATGCTCATGCTCATTCAGTCACAAAGTTCCTTCATATGCAGGAGAAATAGCCTAAATTCAGTCCTTTGTCCTTAACACAAGTACAGTAAGTAATGAGTAAACTGCTCTTTAAAGCTTTTCTGACCAAATAATCAGAATTATGTCATGTAAAAGCACTTCCATTAGTTCCTTTGATTTCATAAACACACACAAAATGGAAACGTATCTGCGTTGGCTCATCACACAAAAGCTTATTTTTAAACTTTCAGGGAGAAATAACCTCAATTCACTTCAGACTTGTCATCATGTTTTCATCTGTTAAGTGAAATAACCATAAATACATTTTCCTATTAGACAATTTATTAGCTTTATGTCATTTTTTGCAAGAATCGTCTCAATTGCTCCGTTTACTTCAGGTTAAAACGGAACCAAATGAAATCAGTTCTGTTTCAATAATCGCTGTAAGCTCAGCTGTATGATGTAAAACCATGGAAATGTACCACACACTTTCTGGCCATTGCTTGTTATTGGGTTAGCACAGTTATTCTTAATACATATTGTATTTGGTCTACACCACCCAATTTGAATGGCAGTTGCAAAACAAAATTCTAAATTTCAATGTCTCTGTTTACTCCAACTAAAAGAGTGGAGCCAGCTATTTAAATCTTTAAGGTTACCATTTGAAAAGACCATACAGATATCCTTTGAATAGGATATAACAATTATCCAATGTTGCTAGGTAAAAACAGCTTAAAACAGTTGATTAATGATTGGCTAATAGAAATGACTAAATGAATAAAGCCAGTTGGAGATCATTTGAAAGGGAAAGTAGCAGGTACTGGGGTTTGACTGCCTAAAGGCTTAGTATCTGAGTTATTTATGTTAATTTAAGACCAGGAAAAGTCACAGAAACATGTCATTTAATAACCATGTCATGTGCATACGAGGTTATTCAGATCGTAACCTATTAGTAGCAACTTCGGATTGTGCACTAGTATAAATACATGTGCACATCAAACCGGATTAAAGTGATATCAAGTGTATTTGTTGTTGCTGCTTTTGCATTTCAGGCGTGTGACACGTCACGTGCAGTGCCATTCAAATGTTTTATGTCCAAAACTTTGATTGGTATTATAAATGCTGCCATAATGAAATATAACAACACTATAAGTGCTGCTATAAAAAAAAATACACTACGATAAAGTTTATTGGGACCAGGATCTTATCTTTGTCTCAATTAAAGGAGGAGGTGCGTGTTTATCTGCAGGAAGTTAGCTGCTATGATCTTTAATTATTCACTGCTCTGTGGTCTGCTCTTTTGTTTGGAAACCCTTCATTTACAGTAATAGGTGGAGTGTGTGGCTACAGGGGAGGGAGGGCGTTCTATACACACATGGGCAAACACAGTAGTAGTTGTGCAACCCGAGGTGACGCTGATGACAAAAGAGGCAGCAGTTTTAGTAGAAAAAAAGTGCATTTAGAGGATCATGTGCTACAGAAATCTAAATGAATGTGCTTATTTGCATTATAGGAATACATTAATTTCTGTATAGGTAACACAAAAACACAGAAAAGTACTTAATTTTAAGTAAAATATTACTCAAATGAACTAATCCTCTGCTGCTCGTACCACTTTTAATATCTGGCCCATAAAAAGCAGCAAATTATGTCAGCATTAAGTACCTTTATGTCACTATTGTCACTATAAATACAGTATAGGTAAACCAAGAGAGGTCTATAGGTCTAGGTCTAGAGGTCTATAGGACAAACAGAGCTTTTCATAATCATGTGACTTAAACCTGAGCAGTCACATGCCAATGAAAATGAAGAGCTAAGTCTCACGGCACCAGGAGAAGAGCATGTAAGAATCATTTTGTATACCATAAAGCATTAATATCTGGAATAAAAAAATTAATCATGCTTTATATATCATGCAGAATGCAGTGTCTTCTATTCTGGAAAAAGAGGGGTTTAAAGACACAGGCAAATTCAAGTTATTTATTTTTTGAAACCCACACATCTCTTAAATTCAGCAGTGTTGTACAATAATACATATTTTATTGCTTAGAAAAAATAGAGGAATGTAGGAACATAGTAAAGCACGAGTTTGTATATAAATGCACTCCACACCACTGTGTTCGGCAGGAATCCTCTGCATAACGAACACACATTGTAAACCTCAGTGTGGGACACTAACGGCCGATTACCAGCTGATTGAACACTCACGCACCCGAGCATTTGCATTCGTCTTATCTGGAAATGTTTTGTTGCACCACCATTTACATTGACACTAGTTCAAACAGGTCATTAGCACAGTGGCGGCGGTTACTTTACAGAGCAGCCAGACCATCACATTGCTGCTGAGGAGACACCGCTGCCTTACGACACCACACTCTGACTAATTAACATCACAGACTGCCCACAGAAAATAACGTGTCAGGACTTTATTCTGCAGCAGAGCGTTATGATGCAGTATGTTTGTCACTGTGGTGTGATCGCGACTAATTATGGCTTAATAAACCGTCTATTCCTGGCTCGAGTGAGTCCAAAATCTGTCACCAAATATCTCCAGACAGAAAACCGTGCAACAGTACAGGGAAAACATTTCAAACCATTTTTTGTCATTGCAGTAAACCCTCGTTTAATTAATATTTCTGCATTAATTAAACAAACATGAAATGTAAATGCATGCAGTTTAAAGGCATTCTAACACCAGAGAAAAATGCCCAATGTTTTTGGGAAAAAGTATCAGTTCAGTAGGGGTGGGCGATATGAGCTTAAAATAAAATTTAAAAAAATGTATTCCGTGTATTTCTTTTGCCTCATGTGAGCTTTTATGTCTCTTGTCTATTACTCTGTACAGTACGTTGGTCCACTGCAGTTGTTTTTGAAGTGCTTTACAAATAAAGTTGGATTGAATTGAAATATTTCAAAATAAAAGTGTTTGTTTTAATATGCAATAACAATATTTAGTTCACAAAAAAAGTATTTATGATGCAAACGTCATGAGTTTGAAATCACTTACCTAGACCTACTGTACTTCAGTGCCAGGCACTGTGCTACATTAGCCAGCTAACGGCTGCCTAGCTTACTATTTAGAACAAAAAGTTGATATTTTGAGAAATATGTTTTAAAAGCTCAATACGTTGCTAAAAAGAAATATACTACAAAGACAGGGTTAGCTAAAAGAAACAGCTAGCATAGTGCTGTCAGTAGCAACAACAACAACACTCTTTGCTAACTAGCTTGTTATATTTTGTTTGTTTAATCTCTGAGTTAATCTGAAGGTCATTAGCTAAAGCAACAGTTACATGTTGGTGAAAAAATTCTTGTTAACTTCATAACTGCGTATGAATTCAACACACCACGTTTTGCCAAACAGTTTCCAGCTATAGCATTCCTATGATGCTAAGTTAGCAGCTGCTTAATATTTCATATTTACTAAACGTAAGTGGTTCTCAAACTTAAAGTACCACCTGAGAGAATATTGAGCTCTCCAAGTAACACCATTACCGCCAACGTTTTGTGTTTATATTTGGACAAAGGAGCTACTAATTTCAGACGCATCCTGTTATCTAGACGTTAGCTGGATTAGCTCCTGAGATAGCAGAGTGCTATCTGGGTCACTTGTTTCTCTTGGGCACAAAGGATTTCTGGTTTCCTTCTTTCAGACTTCTCAGATAGAGTTTTCCAGATAGGCCTAAGGTTGTTTTTTTTGTTTTGTTTTTTTTAAACTGATCCAATGCAGATATGTTGCCAAAACTCTTTTTTAATTCCAGCTTTTGTGGGTGACACATGTGAAGATTAAGAGTAAAACAAAAACAATATGACACATGGGATAGATGTATGGTAAAGAGTGAGAATTATTATAGATTAATGAGAAATAAAAGTGATGTAAAGTTTGCCCATAGTGTAGAAATGATAATTCTCCTTAAGAAAACACAGCCTATTTTCTCACTAAACATCAGTTTTTTACTCCACACAGGAATGTATGTCAGCATGGAGACGGTCAGTCAGCCACTGCTCTCACCCCCTCCACCACCATCCATGCTATTGTTTCCACGCTTTGTCTCAACTAGTGTCAATGCAGACTCTCCCTCGGTGGAGGTCAAGCCTCCACTGGTCAACAGCCAAACTCCCCCCACACCTCCAGGCTCAGGACCTGGAAGAAGGGGTGAACATCTGCTCACGGAGGAGGTCCGGCAGGCGGCAGATGGACGCCTGCGCGGAGGTAGAGAGCTCCAGCCTCCAGTCAGGAATTCTGGAGGGAAAGCGAGACAAAAGGCGAGGAGGGGACGAAGACGGGAGGCTGTATAGGGTCAAAGAGGGGGTGTTCAAGGAAGAAAGCAGGAGGAGGAAGACCATTACAGAGTGAAGTGACACATCCTAACAGGGATCAGAGTGCACTTTACTATGATACGGTGAAGGAAGCTGAAGGAGACCGATCTGAACGACAGATAATGATGATGACAGTGATAAGAAATTATAAGTGATGGCAAAACACTATATTTACATTATTGTCTTTTTAAAATGGGATTTAATCTCAGTATGTACCAAACATACATTTTTTTACTAGTAAATTTAGCGATTAAAATGAATACAGGGTTGTGAAAATGCATGTTTAATTTCATTATTTTGGTTGAAGAATTTCAGAAACGCAGTGATCAATAAAAAAACAAATGAAATATACTAGAAAGTAGGGCTGGGCGATAACTGAGTTTACGATTGCATGGCCTGTTCTCTTGTATATGCTTGTATTTTGTTGCACTTTAACCTTAAGACTGTTCAAATTCCACAGGGGAAAATAAAAACAAAAATGAAAGCAAACTTTGTTTGAATCTTTTTGTAGTTTGTAGTTTTCAAGACAAAAATAAAGTAGATTAAACCCATAAATTGAGTTTGGCGTGAGAGAAAATCTAAGATTTCCTTTTTAATGCTTTTATTTTGGGCTATATTACTACATTTCACTGATATGACAATAAGTGAGACATTACTGACTTGGTTTAAAGACATATGTACATGTATGGTGAAATGTCCGCCCGCCTCACTGTGCTGTAAATGTGTGCAACTGTTGTCGGGAGTCTGTAGTTGGTTCCTGCTCCAAATCCCGAAGAACAAAAACAGCCTTAGAGTTAGAATTTGTGTTTGAATACACTCGGCTGTTGAAAGCCTCTAATTAGCTCGAGATCTTAATCTATGCAGCCAGTGAGTGCTGGAGCTCAACCTCACACCAAATCACCACCATCAGCTCATAAGACAACTGCCATGCATCATATTTCATGCAGAACCACAACATTTATACTGTATACAAACTTTAAATATGTGGTAAGTAAGCACATTTACCTCACAAAATCCCATGAATCTGATCCAGAAGCATCTACTTTCTTTTATGGATCTGTGGTTGAGTATTTTTTGTGAAATGCAGCTAACAAAGAAACACACTTTTTCTTACAGTTATATTCTTATTTTTTGTTTGTGTAAGTTTACAATCACCTGGTTGTATGAATATTTGATTTTCGTTCCCAAAGAATGAGCCTTTTACATTTCTTTAGTCATGAAAAACAAAAATTCATACCTTTTATATTCATATCAGGAGCTGAATTATGGACCAAAATGTTTTTACAGTAGCCCACAATGGACAAACTAAACATCTTTAGCGTTTCGATGATAACTGAAGGCTACATTAGGTTCTTCAACACACATGCTGAATTTTACAAACTGCACCTTTAAATCTGTACGAGTAAACATCTGTTACATTAAAAACTGTAATAAAATGATTTGTTGATGAAGTCTATCAGCTTCTCAGGATAGTCATGTTTACATCACGTGTCGCCCGGTGACATTCCCACGCTGCACGCAGGAAGTGATTCCTTTTATGTCAAGACGGACGGAGGCAACAGCAACATTATGCAAACCGGCCGGAATTTGACTAAAAACACAAAGAAACGCCCATTAAACACTTCCTGACTCCGCCAGCCCCTGCGCTGCTGCTGCTGCTGTATACACACAAACGCTCCCTTTAGTCGTGTCTGATTGTGTTTGCAGATAAAGGAAACGAACGCGCAGCAAACACATGATGTCACCATCCGCTCTGAACAGAAGCAGAATAATGGCGGCAAAAGTCGCGCACTGCAGCTTTAAAACAACCCAAACACACACACACACATACATACTTAATAATACAATCACACTTAGAGCTTTTCTATTGTTAATGAATCTACATCCTGCAAAGGAACTCATAGAAAAGACTGACGTCCTGTCTATAAGTGAGTCCCTGTGGCAGAGAGACGTCCCCCTTTTGTTTGACTGCTAATGAGGATGGTGGACACACACATGCGTGTGTGTGTGTGTGTGTGTGTGTGTGTGTTGAATATTGTATAGAAAGCAGTTGGCAGCAGTTGGACTTGTCCATCTGTCAGAGGCATCACTAGGGGCCTCGTCTCTAAAGGTTCAGACAGAGAGTTATTAATCATTGATGAGGTCAGGGATTAAAAGTTAATAAGTTCAACGGGTATCAAAGGTAACGTTATTAAATGTTCATAAACACCGCGATTAGCCACGATGTCCTAAATGACTGATTTCTTATTAATCGTGGGTTAATGTCATTCTCCGCAGCAGGGGTTAAACTTCCTGTGCGCAGGACGTTTGGGAGTCATTTTATTCTTTATGAGCGGCTGCCAGGTTCTGTCCCACGGGGAGACAGCTAATGTCAGCCTCACCTCGGATTATTAATAAGACCTCACTCACGCCATTAATTACCATAAAAATACACATATACAGTGTCGTTATTATGTTGTTCACTGTGTCTCAAATAGTTTAACTGAAAATCCTTTGACGGCCGTGAAATTTAACCAAAGGAAGAAGAAAAAAAAGCCATAAATATTTTACAACATCCTTTTTAAAGAGTCAAACATTTGGTGTCTTTTCAGCTGCTAAGACTGTGTGATGTTGCAGCTGTTAACCGTTAATCGATGAACTTTTTTTAACATGAAATAACTCTCACATATAAATAGGAGTGAAAAGTTTGAATATGTCATTAAAAAAGAGAAAAAAAATTAAAGACCATATATCTATTCTCACATGCTTATTATCATTGAGTTATTCTAAGGCATGTTACATACACTTTAACTGCACTTTACATTCTTTTAATAACCTTAAAGTAAATGAGTTTTTTATTCTACACTGTCATATTCTGTGTTTGATTTAAGTCTGACTTTTCTGTCTTTCTATTTTCCTGTAGCCTACTGTGTTTTATTTTTTTATAATTGCTTATTTCTGATTTCTAAATGTCAACTGTGTGTGATACAAATGAAACTTCAGAAAAGTACAGTTCATTCTTCCCCTGCCTTGTGCTGCCACCTGGTGGTCAACTGTTGCACTGCAGTTTTGATGCCAACGGGGCACCAACAGCGCCTGCACTACAAAAATGGCGGCGTCTACGTCACTTCAGGCCGTAAATCAGGACGGCACAGCTGAGCGTCGTTGATTGTTGATTGATAACGTAAACCACGTGGTTGTGACAACGTTACGTCATCACATCTATAAACTCGTGTTGTAGCTGTAATCGGATTAAACAGTACAGAAAACTCGGTAATGAAGAAACAATCCGGTTAAAACTCACCCCCTTCACCACGTGATCAGAGCTGATGTTGTCAGGTGAAATAGGTTGAAGTTAATCCCATTGGTTGAAGAAGGTGAATGTTACTGAGGGGCGGGGCTAAGAGGCGGAAAGGAAGTTTATATTGACAGAAATTAATTAAAAAAAAGGTGCTTTTACATCGCCTTTGTTTTACCCTTTTGATCTGATATTTTATTTTCTTTCTTTCTTTCTTTCCATGTTTGTAGTTTATCCAAACTGTCTAGAAGTTTGTGTAAAACATTGTCTCTTGCTGTCATACGTTGTATGAAAGAAATGTTCAATAAAAAAAAAAGTAAAATAAATAATATACATACATGGTAAGGAGTAGAAACTTAATATAACGCCAAACGTATCATATGTGATACATGAGTTTTTGAGCCCTCCACATGAGCAGTGTGACAATTCTTTCCCTGAAAAACCTGATGTATACAATTATATACATGCAGTACACGGATAATCCACCAGAGGGCAGTAATCTGCTCACTAGAGGGCTTTCCAGCCATGCTACAAGACTGCCATTAACCAAGAAGTGGACACGTGGTATTTGCAGAAGAACTTTGCCAATTTTGGGGCCACACGGTGGTGTAGTGGTTAGCACTCTCGCCTTGCAGCGAGAAGACCCGGGTTCGAGCCCCGGTTGGAACAAGGGCCTTTCTGCATGGAGTTTGCATGTTCTCCCCGTGTGTGCGTGGGTTCTCTCCGGGTTCTCCGGCTTCCTCCCACAGTCCAAAAACATGCAATGTGGTGATTAGGTAAATTGGACACTCTAAATTGACCATAGGAGTGAGTGTGAGAGTGAATGGTTGTTTGTCTGGATGTGCCTCCCAAGATGGCGCTCCACAGTGTGCGACGTCGCGGAGCTCTCCGAGTCCAGTTGTTTATTTTCTTATTTATACTTGCCACTTTTTTATGCCGAGTTAAGGCACACACTGCAAACAGTGTCTACAATCGGGCGATCTTACTACAGCTGAGAGAGCGCAGCAATTTCGGACTTTTCGACCCGAACGTGCTGGAGTCCTACCCGGAGCTAACACGCTACGCGGAGCTAACATGCTACGCGGACCCGACGCTAAGCCGAAGGCCGAAGCGGAGGCGCGGCAGACGGGGAGGAACGGACCGGAAGCTGCGGCGCTTGGTTAGCAACGGCAGGCTAACCCTCCCGATCATACTATTTGCTAACGCACAGTCGCTGGCAAATAAAATGGACGAACTTCATGCCAGGATCTCCACCGAGAGGGACATACAGGATTGCTCCATACTGTGTTTCTGCGAAACATGGCTGGGGGAGAAAACACCAGACGAGGCAGTAACACCAGACGGCTACACCGTCTTCAGAGAGGACCGCAGCGCCGCAGAGAGCGGCAAGATTCGCGGAGGAGGTACGGCTGCCCTCGTCAAACAATCCTGGTGCACTGACAGTAAGATCATCTCGAGATCCTGCTCTGAAAATGTGGAATATCTCACTTTGAGACTAAGACCATTTTATTTGCCCAGAGAACTGCAATGCATTATTGTGAGTGTCGTGTATATCCCCCCCTCTGCCAAAGAGGAGGCTGCACTTAAGGAGCTACATGACATGATCAGTGGGCATGAAGACACATATCCTGATGCTGCTGTCATTATCCTGGGAGATTTCAACCACTGTAATCTCCGGAAAACTATGCCCAAACTGCATCAGTTTGTGAACTTTCCCACCAGGGAAAACAAAATACTGGATCACTGCTACAGCAACATCAAACATGCCTTTTCAGCTGAACCACAACCCCACTTTGGAAAGTCTGATCACCTGGCTATCCGGCTCAAACCGGTTTATAACAAAAGGCTCAAGTCAAGCCCAGTCACAGTCAGAACTATTAACACCTGGACTGATAGTGCACAAGCTAGCCTGCAGGGCTGCTTAGAGGCCACAGACTGGAGCATGTTCAAAGAGGCCACTGACGACATCCATGAATACACAACGACCGTTAGTGACTACATCAGCTGGTGCACGACCATCTGCGCACCCCCCAGGACTGTGCGTATGTTCCCCAACCAAAAACCCTGGTTTAATGGGGACGTACGGCGGAACATAAGGAAGAGGCGGGAGGCCTTCAAGTCAGGAGACCACGGGGAGTATAAGAGAGCCCGGTACGAGCTGCAGAAGTCCATCAGAGCAGCAAAGAGGGCTCACTCCCAAAAGCTTGAAGGCTACTACCTCAACCACAACACACGCAGCATGTGGCAGGGAATCCAGTCTGTCACTAACTACAGGAGGACCACAACAACCAAAGACCCCCGGGACGTCACACTCCCAGACAGCCTGAACAACTTCTATGCGAGGTTCGACAGGCTGAACACAGACTCACCCTCAAAAACCCCCTGTGACCCCACGGACACTGCCTTCCAGGTGACACACACACAGGTCCTGAAGGCTCTGAAGAAGGTGAACCCCCACAAAGCGGTGGGACCCGACGGAGTGCCTCCCAGAGTACTGAAGGCCTGTGGAGAACAACTGGCCGGTGTGTATACTGATATCTTCAACACATCACTATCTCAGGCTGTAGTCCCCCGTATCTTCAAAACCTCCACCATCATACCAGTCCCTAAAAGACCAGACACACCCACCCTAAATGACTTCAGGCCAGTGGCACTCACACCAGTCGCCATGAAGTGCCTGGAAAAATTAGTCCTCACCCACATCAACAACATGGTTCCAGACAATGTGGACCCCCTCCAGTTCGCCTACCGCCCCAACCGATCAGTGGACGACGCGGTAGCATTAGCTCTTCACCACACCCTGCAACACCTGGAGAGCAGCAGAGCGTATGCCAGGATGCTCTTCCTGGACTACAGCTCTGCATTTAACACCATCCACCCAGGCAGACTGATCGTAAAGCTGGCAGACCTTGGAGTCCCTACTCCCACCTGCAACTGGATCCTGGACTTCCTGACCGAAAGGCCCCAGGCGGTGAAGATGGGAGGACGAGTGTCTGCTGAAATCAGAGTCAGCACTGGATCACCACAGGGCTGCTGCCTCAGCCCCAAACTCTTCACCCTGTACACACATGACTGTGTCTCCACCCAGGACAGCTCCATCATCATTAAATACGCTGATGACACCACCATCCTGGGGCTCATCAAGGGGGGAGACGAGTCAGGATACAGGGCCCTGGTCAACAACATCACTGTCTACGGAGAGGAGAACGACCTCCTCCTCAACACAGACAAGACCAGGGAATTAATCCTGGACTTCAGGAAGAAACCCCCCCCTCTACAGCCTCTATTCATTAGCGGGACTGAGGTGGAGAGGACAGACAGCTACAGGTTCCTGGGACTGCAGGTAACATCTGACCTGAGCTGGGCTTGTAACACCACAGCCACAGTGAAAAAAGCCCAGCAAAGAATGTACTTCATCAGGCTGCTCAGGAAAGCTGGACTGAACCACCGCCCTCTCACCCTGGCCTACAGAGGACTGATAGAGAGCATCCTCACCGCAGGCATCACTGTCTGGTACGGGAACACCACACAGGCAGAGAGGAAGGCCCTGCAGAGAGTCATAAAGACTGGGGAAAGGATTATTGGGACAAAACTTCCTACCATGGACTCCATGTATACGCAGCGTTGTAGGAAAAGAGCAGAGGGAATCATCAGAGACTCACTCCACCCCGCTCACACTCTGCTCAAACACAAACGCTGCAAGTACAACCTGAGGCACAGCAGAGCGGACAGCATCAAAACACACAGAACTCGCTTTTTTAACAGTTTTTTCCCGGCCACAGTCAGACTGATGGCAAATCAAAACCACTGAACTCTCTGTAAATTACCAGACACTACCTCACCTAACCATGTGTATTATTATGTGCAATATTCCCTCCCTGATAAATGTGCAATGTCAGAAATGTGCAATACACCCCATAATCTGCTGTATAACTGTATATTTCTTTATTTTTTATTTCCCCACATCTTCGACATTTTTTTATTATTACTTTTATACTTTTATATTTATATTTATCCTTAAGTGTGTTTATGTTTCGTACTACTGACTCGTAGAACCCGCACAAGATTTCCAATGTGCCTGGACTGTCTGTTTAAGCACAAATGGCAAATAAAAACCTTGAACCTTGAACCTTGAACCTTGTATGTAGCCCTGCGATGGACTGGCGAACTGTCCAGGGTGTACCCCGCCTATCGCCCGATGTAGCTGAGATTGGCACAGCACCCCCCCGCGACCCTCTGGTGGAGGATAAAGCGGTAGATGATGACTGACTGACTTTGCCAATTTTGAAAAGGTTAAGGTAAGAAAAAAATGTGAAATTACTTAATATTTCATAATCTATGGTTTAGTAAAACCGTGTTAAAAATGACGTATCAAATTTGATACAGCGGGTGAATAAGTTCATGTAACTCTAAATCAGTCAATTGTCATTTTATTGTATTTCATGCATTATAAATAACATCAAGCAACATACAGTCTTTTTATTTTTTTAATTTAAACTAATTAAATGTTTAAATAACATTATTTGGTCCGTTCAGAGCAATAAATTAGATATGCAACTTGCTGTATCATGATGATTGATGACTAGTTGGGTGTTTTGCTTACTGATTTTCACTAAAAAACTGACCAATTCAAAGAAGAAATACACAATAATCAGTTTTTTTGTGTGCATGTGTGTTTTAGATGGCAAAAAGATACAGTGTTGAAGATGCTCTGAAGATGATTATGGATGGGAATTCAAGTGATTCAGCTCGGGAAGATGAGGATGAGGATGGGGAGGATGAGGAATGGACTCCTACTGCAGGGATTGGGGAAAACCCAGATGGTAATGATGATGATGAAGGCCCAGAGGTCCCAGAAGAGGACACAACACCAAAGCAGTTGGCAAGGGGCAAAGTGAAAAGTAGTATCGGTGGAGAAGAAAACAGTTTGAACCTCCATCTGTTGAGTTTGTGGAATGTGTTGAGGAAGACTCTGAAGAGAGGCTTGACTGGACACCATATATGTATTTCAAAGATTTGTGATGTCACAGGGTCGATTCCTGAATTTGCTGACGCTGATTCACTTTCAGGACAACCTCAATGTGTCTGAGGATGCAAAAAAGTTTAAAGTGTGGAAACTCAGGCTATGGTTAGAGAAACTACGCCAACAATTTCTTTGCAAACCTCCTGAAGAATGTCACGCTGTTGATGAAATCATGGTGCCTTTCAAAGGAAAATCCCATCTACGATGCTACATGCCAGGAAAACCTCACAAGTGGGGGTTCAAGATGTGGGGACGTGCCGGCCAAAGTGGCTATCTCTATGACTTTGACGTGTGCCAAGGGAGAGAAAATCCAGACAAAGAGAGATGTGATGTTGGTGCTACAAGAGATATTGTCCTGAAAATGACCTCAACCCTTCCAGCAGGAAAAAAAATCACAAAGTTTTTGCTGACAACTTCTTTACATCAGTTCCATTGGTGGAGCATTTGAAACAAAGAGTAATCTACTACATAGGGACAGTCCGGATGAACAGGGTGAAGAACTGCAAACTGATGGATGAGAAAGAACTGAAGACAAAGGGAAGGGGGTCTCTGGATTTCAGAGTAAATCAGGAGTGAGGTGGTATGACAACAAAGCTGTGAACCTGCTCTCTTCTTTTGTTGGTGTTGAACCACTGGGCAATGTGAAACGTTGGGATCGGAAAGCCAAAACCTACATAGTGGTTCCCAGACCAGCCATTGTTGACACATACAACAGGTTCATGGGAGGTGTTGACCTTCTAGATATGCTATCTGCACTGTACAAGTTCAACTTCAGATCCCGAAGATGGTACATCTACATTTGGTGGCACACCGTTACAGTGGCAGTAATAAATGCATGGATCCGCTACAGAAGAGACCTGGAGAAACTGCAGCCCAGGCAGAAAGCTCTGCCCCTTCGAAGGTTTCAGGCTTCTGTTGGTGTGGCAGACCACTGTCCTCTGCAGAAGCAACGCCAACCCCTCCCCAAAGGAAGGGGAACCCCTGAGCCGCCCCCTGATGTGAGAAAGGATGGCCTTCATCATTTTCCAACGTGGGAAACCCGACAGAGATGCAAGCACTGAGTAGGCCACTTTGCCCATGTGTACTGTAAGAAATGCATCTTCAAAGAGTGCATCTTTGTCTGAACAAGGACAGAAACTGTTTTCAAGCCAACCATCACTCGAAATAAAAAGGTTGTGAACCGCAAAATGAGTAAAAATAACTGAAATGTTATGTCTTACAGACTTCCACCCTGCCAGTTCCATTGCTGCATTGTTTTTGTTGGATCTGTTTGTGTATTTTTTGTTCAAAAAGAATCTTTGAGCATTGTGACCCGCTGTATAGAATATGATACCAATTAAAACTCCTATATGGAAATTGATATTTGAATTATTTTTTTTGGTTCAGAAGGACCAATAAAGGCTCCAGTTTCAAAGAATTGGAATTTTATGTCAATTATTTAATGGTTCGTGCTTTACAGGGATAAACTCATAAATAAATAAAAACCAAAAAAAACAACTGAATTTAAAATAATAAAGAATACCAATTTAAGACAGTTCAGCGCTAGACATGACTTTAGTTTATTTAGTCTTGTAAAATACTGAGGTGAATCATCAAACTTTTTTTTTTTTAAATCACTCAACTCAACATATTGTTCTGGTGAAGTCTCAGTAACTGGTTTTAAAATAATCTTTGAGATTAGGATTTTCCTTCAAAACATGTGAATGTGTGTGGATTAAAGTTTGTGTTCGGTGAGGAAAGAGGCAGCTGCGGCCTCTTTCCTCCAGCAGGTGTCAGCAGATGCTCAAGTCAACGCACTGTTTACACACAAGGCCCAGCAAACACATTACAACACTGGGGATAAAATAATAATAAGAATAAAAACAATAAAACACGAGCAGGCAAAATAGATAAGGAATAGAAACAGGGAACATGATTTTTTGTGAAAGCTAAAATCTGCTTCACCCTGATGGTTTTTTGAGTGAACCTGTCCCTGATGAGCTGAGGACTCTGAGACCATTGAGTGTCTGGGTGACCAGTAACAGGATTGTCCACAGTGTGTTTCCAGTGCAGTGATTTGAGGACAGGTGTAATATGCAGCTGTCTGATTGATTTTTTTTCTTTACTGAGGCATGTGAAGACGATAATCTTCTTCTTCTTCTGCCTCCATCTTGTCCTCTTCCGTTACACCAGCTGTCCTCATGTCCTTCTTCACAACAGTCATGAACCTCCTCTGTGGTCTTCCTTCAACAACTATCCCTGAGCTGTCTCTCATTTCTAATCCTGTCCATCTCAGCATCTTGAGCTCTGACACCTCCAGCTCCAGCGTCTTGTAGACCTTTCGCTTTCACTCTTGCTTTCCTGAAAATAATGATGATCCTTGAATCATCTCCAACAAACAGGTTCTGTTTTAATCGGCGTTGGTTCATCTGTGTGTCCTTCTGTCCACAGCGTTTGACGGATCGATCTGAATGTTTTTGTCATGGAAGGCGATCACCCAAGTATGTTCGCATAAAATTTAGCCAGGAATCCATTCACTGACACTCGGCTGACATCACAAACAAATAATCAGATGAAGAAAAATCTCTTCTCAAGGGCAAAAGCATATCTGTCACAACTCATTGGATTCAAACGTAATTTGGTATTTGAGTAAAAGTACAAGTATGTCACCAGAAAATGACTTTTTTTTTTTTAATCAAGTAGATGATATTTCCTGTACGTGATCTTGTTCTTGCTGTGTTCTTAAGAAACTAATAGGCTGATTGAATAATAATCCTGATGTTAAAATTCAGGCCATAACTACAGTTAGTCAGCAGATACCTGTGTGTGTGTGTGTGGTCCTGTTTGAAGTGCTCACTCATCTATAAAAAACAACTAAATTAGCCACTGTGTCCTTCACTCTTTGCATAAGTTAAAAGACGGGGAAGTGAGGTGTAATGTGCCTTTAGTTGGGGCTGTCTGCTGCGAGTTATTGTTCCCGACGCTGCGAGTCCATCACAAGCTCACAAAGTCAGTCAATCTGTCTTTGTTTGGCATTTTCTCCAAGGAGACGGACACTTTGATCTGCTGCTGCTGCGGCTGCTGCTGCTGGAGGCTCTGATTGTCTGCTGCTCATCTCAAAGTAACATGGACACAACACAATGGACGACAGCCGAGGTGTGACAACTATAAACCTCATCAGTGCAGAGAAGAGGGGGAAACCAAGAGCCAGGCCTCTGTCACTGGAGTCTATGATAAAAGGCAATATTGCAAGAAAGAAAATCACATAAATCAGAAGAAAAGAAGCAGAAAATAGAACTAAATCACCCTCCTCTATTAACACGCAACACCACATGTGTAGCACTTGGACAAACTAAGCACGTTTGCATCAAAAAAACCTGCTAACTTTAGTTTGACACTTCTGCTTCTAAAGTTAATATAATTTCTGTCGTAGTTGTTTCACAGTAAATCAGTCTGCACATTTCATTTTTAACCATACATGTGTTACTATGCTGTTTTTGTAAATACCATGTAGACCGTTGTTATTGACCAGTATTGCTAACAATAGCTAGCCCAGGTGTGATCTCATCGTATTGTATCATATCGTATCGTATCGTATCGTATCGTATCGTATCGTATCGTATCGTATCGTATCGAACCGTATATCTCATCTCATGGTATCACATTGCATTTTATCGTATCGTATCTAATCTCATGATATCGTATCGTATCGAATTGCATCACGTCGCATTGTACCGTATCATATCTCATCTCATGGTATCACATTGCATTTTATCGTATCTAATCTCATTATATCGTATCGTATCGAATTGCATCACATCGTACCGTATCATATCTCATCTCATGGTATCACGTGGCATTATATCGTATCGTATCTCATCTCATGATATCGTATCGTATCTAATCTCACGGTATCTCATCTCATTGTATCGTGTCGTATCGAATCACATTGTAATGTATCTCATCGTAATGTATGTCATTGTATTGTATCGTATCGTATCTCATCTCATCTCAAGTTACGATGTGATCTCATCGCATTGCATCGTACCGTATCATATTTCATCTCATGGTATCGTATTTCCTCTCATCTCATCTCATGGTATCGAATGATATCGCATCATATTATAATGTATCTCATCGTATCTCATTGCATCTTATCTCCTATTGACAAGTGTGTATTTATAAATGATAAGTATTCATATCTGAACAGGTTTTTAGTTAATATGACTCTACTGGTAAGAAATGAATAAAACAGTGAATGAAACTCTTTATTTCACACTGAAGCTGAGAGCAGCAGTCAGGCTGAGCAGGTTCGTCATCATTTTCCTATAAAAGGCCCGAGGCTCGGTGAGCGTGGGGGGTCGAGGAAGTGTGGCAGTAATATAAGCTAACAGAGAATGTGAAGAGAGGAAATGGCCTCTGCTGATAATGACGGCCCAGGAGCAGCAGAGCATTCAGCTCAGCAGCAGCAGCAGCAGCAGCAGCAGCAGCAGCCACCGCCGCTGGCGGCCAGGGTGCTCGGACCCTTTCAATGCACCAGAGTCCTGCTGCAGCGCTTTATAGACAAGTCCTGACACCCACAGGAAGTGTAAACAGAGGTCAAGTGTTAAAGTCCAACCCGCCAATTCTCACCTCCATTAAAGGGGGCGGGGGAGTCTCACCATGGGGGCCTCAAAGCACCTGGGAAGAGGCTGTAATGACTGGTTTCATAAAGATCTGCAGAGACGTGAAATGTCTATAAATGCACCAATGACCCCTAACTTTCTAAAAGAAAATATCTCATTTGACATTGTATCAGCTTTTAATCCATACATTTAAACTAAACTATTATTGGAAAATGGCTCTCAGAGAGAGAGAATCTCATAACGTCACCTCCGTGACCTCCTGTTTTTGTGTTTACCACCTTTGCGAGAACAATGCTTTCATAGCCAGTGAACGTTGTCGTCGTCTTCATGTGTTTTAGCAGTTTTGTACACAGCGCTGCAAACGTCATTCACATGCTCCCCGTCATACTGTGTATTTACAGTACGTGCAGCAGTGTTACAGCGCCACACACAGGCGTGGTTTGTGTGCGTATGAAGACATCTCTGGCAACCATTTTTAAAAGTGAAAAAGAAAACGATAGAGGAATCAGGGTTTAAACTCTATCAGTGGTGGTTCAAGAGAATTTGGGGGCCCCAAGGCAAAGGGGAGGGCGGGGGAACCCATCAATGATGGAGGAAAAGCTCCGTCTGTCTCTGTCTCTTGCGTATAGAGCATAAATAGGTCTAAATAGGTACGTTTTATGCCGGGACTCTGCCCACTTGAAGAGGTTCTATAGAAAATGACGTGACTGATACCAAACTGAGTCGAGTAGAGCTAGAGCTTGCTAGTCCTGAATTGGTCTCTGACTAACATTCTAACGTCACTTAAAAGTATTAATTATAGTTATGTAATCAGGTGTTGGAGGCGGTCTGAAATGAACCTGCAGGTCTTTGCTATCTTTGCTTATAAACCGGCGACGCGAGATCCCGTGTGTCGCCGTCAGACGGCTCCAATACACACGCGCTACGCTCCCAGGGCAGAGCAGCCACGTGGGTCAACAGAAACTGTTCAGGGGCAAAGTTAATCCCTCATTAAGTTGTTAATGATGTGGACGTTCATTTCTGTGCCAGAGTGGCCACTCTGAGCCCTGGGGGGAGAGGGAGAGAGAGACCAGCTCTCTCTCTCTCCCTGGGCCCCGTACAGTAGCCCTTCACAGCACTGGTGTCGATGCTAATGCTAATGCTAATGGGCGGTCATCCTGCCGGCCACACATGCAAATGCAAAACACACACACATCTGCATAGTGACTCTCACAAGAAGCTGGAATTAGTGAGTTCATTTCACATTTGACGCGTTGAGCTGATGGTATTAATTTAGCAGGACAAACACAGATGCTCCAGTCTCCAGTCACGTTGATGCGTGACATATAACTGCACTTATTCTAGTAGAGAAACTGTTTTATTTATAAAAGTTACACAGATGTTTTAAATAAGTTTGCCTTTAACTGTTAGGCAGGCTTCTTCTCTTCCTGTTTTTAAATCCATTTTAAAGACAGAGCTTTTACCACAACATGAGTTGTACTTTTATTACTATTATTTACTAATTTTGTGGGTGTTTTCATGTTTGTGTTGTTTTATTTTTGTCTATTTTATAGACAAGGTAGTATGATTTTAGACTGGTGCAACTCTGTTTTTGTTGGATTGGAAGTGTTTTAAAGAAATTTGGTTTAAATCCATAAAAAAGCCACCTTCACAACATAATTTGGACAAATTTGTCCTTAAAAGACTGACACAACTTAGTATTATAATTTTTACATTTTCTACATACTGGATTTCTATTTATATTTTGCACAGATTTTTGAATTTTCATCATTTCCCATTTTATATTTAAGTTTTAATTAGTATTTAAGGGTCTAAAGGGTGATTTCTGCTCCAGTCTAACCAAAAACAGTAGTAATAAATGTATTTTAATGTATATTTTGTGGACTTGTATGTGTTACATAACTGTGCATATTCTAGTATGAGAGAAATCGACACAACTCCTTTATTTCCACCTGAAAAATGCATTTTATAAATTCCACAGATCTTTTTAATTGTGATTTAAAGAGATTTTATTTTAAAAAGCCTCTTTCACAACATCATTTTGACTAATTTGTCCTCAAAAGACTGACACCATGTTACCTTAGTATGATAGTTATTACAATAACAAGCATTGTTGTAATTTCTTATTAACACATATTTATACCCTGCACAGTTTTTGAATTGTCACTATTTCCTGTTTTTTTTGTATATATTTCAGTTTTAATTGGTATAAAAGGGTAGAAAACACAGATGATCCAGTCTCTTAAACTTTCAACCAAAAAAACCAAACGTAATAAATGTTTGTGGAGGTTGAACTTGAGCGGTGTCCTACTTATGTGACGCTAAATGACATGTAATGTAACGTGTAACTGATAATAATCCTGATAATTCTGACCCTGACACCACCTCACCTTTAGTATTATAATTCTTATAATAATAACAAGCACTGTTTTCTATTGTAATCTCTAATATTAAATTTTACTTTGTTTCTTTAATATTTATGCTGTCTTTTTTTAACCATATTTTCTTAGTTACTATGTTCTTTATGTGCTTAAGCACTGATGCAATTTCAAAGTACTTGAAAGGCAATTATTCTGCGAGACTTGTGAATGACTCCTATAAGGACACGCCCCCCATAACGACCTGACACTTTACTACAGACTTGTTTAGACACGACCTGAGATACATTGTCTCTTTCATGAGTAGAAAGTCAGAGGCTTGACAGTTTTGTATTTTTTACCAACGATGTGTAAACTTACATGCGTGAAAAGTCATACGCAGTAATAATTCAGTTTTTTTAATGTCATGTAAACACACTAGTCCGACTAAAATTGAGCTAGTCTTAGTCGGACTAACATACCTGGATACTACGATTCATAGTCCGATTACTCCTGCATGTATATAGTTGGACCGGACCAAAACGTCCTCCCTGGTCATTAACCCAGAAGTGGAAGGAGATGATGTATAAATTGCAGTACTGTTCGGAAATCACATCGTATCGCAGATTTTTTTCGGACAACACAGCAACCAAGCGCCAAGCTCCATCTCGTCGGTTTCACGAGAGGGAAAGCTGTGTGTCTGTCAGTGTGTTTACGTGCATGTTTAAATCCCAGTTTTAGCTGGACTAAGACAATAATTCAGTTTTCTTAAAGTCATGTAAACATGTTAGTCTGACTAAAATCGGACTAGTCTTAAATCGGACTAACATACCTGGATGGTGCGATTCATAGTCCGATTACTCCTGCATGTATACACTGAGTCGGACTGGAGTCGGACTTGGCGTTTCTGCACATGCACCAAAATTTCCCTCCCATTCTTTGACCCGTAACTAGAAGAAGTAGATGACGTATAACAACAACACGGCAACACCACATGAGCCACGATCACGATTAACATATACAGCAGGTACGAAACATACAGAACTACAGCACCACCCATCTCACCCTTCACCGTCTGGTTTTCTGTGACGTAAAAGTCAATAGGGAACTGATTAGATTGGTACCGGTACCAATTTCTTGTTGTCTGATTGCCTTTCTTAGTCAGACTATGGCCTTAGCTTGATTAAACTGTGCATACAAGTGTACAGAGTGTGACTGCAAGTGGTTTTGAGAAGACAAATCCACAGCAGAGCGCGGATGTGTATTGAAGCCAGACGCTGCTTACCTGCCTCTTTCTCTGAGGAGCTCCTATTCATAGTCAAGGTCACAGTAATGACCCCCGAGTCCCATCATCATCATCATCATGAGCAGCAGCAGCATGAGCAGCAGCAGCAGCAGGGTGACAGAGGCAGGCCGTTGTGGACGTGGTTCTGCAAACGGCTTCATAAAGTCATTAGCGATGGATGTGCGTGGACAGGAACGGCTGAGATGACAGAGGCTGTTGAATGTGTTAGGCAGGTGAGAAAATGATCCCCTTTCACCTCACTAATAATAATGATGACAGTGTTTCTTCATGCCTTTGTCTCGTTCAATCACGTGTGAACGGAGGGACGAGGTGAGACTTCGACATCTGCGGCTCACGTCCCGACATCTGACTTCTTACTCACAGAAAACTTTGTCTGTGAGCGTTTCTGCACTTTGACTGATGGATAAAAGAAAATATCAATATTTATTTACACAGCACTTTACAATACATGCAAGGTCATCAGAGTGCTTCACATCAAAATAGATATAAAAACACAACAACTACAGTAAAACAATCTTATTTTAAAACCTAGTTTTAAATCTTGCTTTTGCAATTTCACACAAATCTGTTTAATATTTGACGTAAAACATAATTATTTAACAAACGCCAATGAATTCTCTGGACCCAAACTCATCTGGGATGAACTGTAAGACAGCGGGAACACAGTATGCTTGTTTTGGGGGACAAAAAAAAATGAAATAAAACCAGAAGATAGAATATAAGGGCATTTACGGGAGAAGGAAATTAAACATGAGTGTTTTATTGTATTTTTTTCTACTCCCACAATTTTTTTCTCTGTTTATTTATATTTATTTAATTTTTTTATTACATTGCACGTATTGTAAAGTGCTATATAAATAAAATATTGATTATCATTCATGTGTATATTACACTGCCATATTTATATTTCATATCACTGTACCTATTCTTGTATATAATCTCATATCTTCTGCATTTCGTTACTTTGAACTTGTAACGTGTGTAAAGACAATACATTTGAATCTAATCACCTGGAAGAACAGCGTTGCTTGTGTGTGCATCTGTTCCTCTCAGGACTCTTCGTTGACCAGTTAATCCCGAATCTTAACCTTAACCTGGAACTACAAGCACAATGCAAATCATAATAGCCCTAATCTTAACCAGTTACCTTCAGAAATGAGGTTCTGCCTCATTCTGGTCTCAATGAGGACGACAGGTCCTGACTAGGTTAGTGTTTATGACATAAAAAAGGTCCTAAAGAGGCAACAAATACAAGAAAACACACTTGTTTGCAAAGAAAAAGAGAAAAGAATCCACTAAATATCTATTAAAAGGACATATTAAATCACACCCACTAACATACCAACATATACTTTATTCTTTTATTTGAAAGAAGATAAACCTAAAAGAATAAATGTGTTTTTTTATATTTTAAGTGTTCCTTAAATCAGATTTTTAAGGACCACAAGAGTCTGAAGGCACATACAGACAAAAAGAGCAACCATCAGAGTTTGAATCTCCTGATCCTGAATGAAATGAAAGAGTCCTGATGAGGAGTTTCAAGCTCATTTAGTCAAAGACCGGCCCTCAGAGCTAATGGAGAGCAGCCTCTCCTGTGCTTAGAGAACATGACTATGAATGAGAGGAGGACGCTCTCTCTGGGACAATGGTCCGTGTATTCCTTGTCTGGCTTCAATACACAAGGAGGAAACTCTGCTTCTCTGCAGCAGCAGCAGCAGCAGCAGCAGCTTCAGCTTCAGGGAGAAAACACACGTTAGTTTCTCTCCTCAGAACATTTACAGTTTCACGTGAGCAGCGACAAGAATGAAGGAGAACAAGAAGAGTTTCCTCCTAAAACCTTTACAGTGTCTCTGACTCTTAGTTTACTGCCTTTGTTGTTTTGTTTGTGTTCTGTTTCAATGATTACTACTTTTAATATAATTACATTATATATACATATACATAAGAAGCCACATATACAGTATGTGGATCATTGTGAAAGGAAATGTGAACCACAATAGTCACATTAACAATATTAAAATAAGTGTTTCCTATTATTCTTACTTCTATTTAAACTTATATTATAACATATTTACTTAAATTTCATTTTTTTTCTGCCAAACCTATAAAGTGTCCAAAAAAGGGTGAAAACTGCGTACCAAACTAGAATCAGTAAGTTTTGCTTCACAAAATCACATGAATAGTAATTGATTACTGATTTATAATGAAAACTGTTCTAGATTCATATTGAATTAATGGGAAAAATCAAAAAATTTGTGATAATTACCCCCCAGACACTCGTGCTGTAATCCAATAAACTATTTCAGTTTTCAAAATGAAAATCACTTCAATATTCACTCTAATCTGAAGCCTTTTTTTTAATTTATGAGATGGAATTAAATCGTGTTCCTATAATTTGAGTAGTTTTTGTTCACTTTTTTTAAAGGTAGTAGCTTAATATATTTTCATTTATTTCATTTCATTTACAAATAAGAAAACAAAACAATTAAATAGAAACACAAAATTGTCCAAATCTTGACTAAAAAGTAGGAAAATAAACTTATTTCCTCTGCCCCTTTATCCAAAGTAATCAATTTACATAGTGTATATAAAGCAAAATAAAACAAGAAATAAACACATTTTTCATTTAAGTAATGGCATATTTAATCTTAAGTAGTTAAGATATTTTGGTCAATCTGGAAACATTTTATTGCCCTTTATTTGAGACTCACTTGAGATTAAGTGAGTTGACATTTAATCTGACAGGCCTGGAAATGTAAAACGCAGCATCCTTTTTGTTTTTATTTGCACTTATTGTCACTATTGGTCTAAATGTGAGTTAGAGGACCAGACCAGAGCAGACCAGGATCTGAGTCCAGGAGTGATGGGTGGTCCCGGGTCATGAAGGCCTCACTAAAGCGTCCTGTCATTGTTCAGACGGAGTCGAGAATCAGTCTGTGTTTGCCTCCTTCATTAGACATTCTAGTGTCAGAGGCTCGAGGATAAATAACGCGCACGCAGCTCAAAGGCAGCGGCCGCGTTCACTGCGCTGCGTCAATGTGTTTGTTAACAGGCACTAAATGAAAGCGCCGCGCACACCAAACTGCGCCACGACCAAGCGATGGAAATGAGGCGCGCGGAGTTTGCAGAGCTGGCAATAATCCGACTTAAAAGAGAGAAGGAGAGAGAAAGAGACAGAGAGGAAGAAAGAGAAAGAGAGAGTCTTTGTTTTGTGTCAGTGTCACAAAAGCAAATCACTTCCTTTAAAGACGCCGCGCTGCGTTTTCTTCATCCTCCAAAAAACAAACCCGCGAGAGGAAAAATCTGCTCTGCGTCAGTCACACGTTACAACACTTACTGTGTTTCATCCGGTTTAATAGTTTCAATTTACAGGCGAAAAACACACACATTCAACCTCAGATTTAAAGGTGCAGTGTGTAAGACTTGGGTGAAATTTCCTTTTGCCTTTTAATGATCTCTGAAGGCCACCGTAGTTTTTCCGACAAATACTGCCACATCCAAAGGTTTTAATACTTCATGTTATATATAATTAGGGTCCAAGCACTCACACAGTGGTGCACGGACTTATTGTTCTTCAAGGATTTATTATTATTTTCCTTTTTCCTCCCCATTGAATCACTAATTTGAGCTCCTAGTGTCAGGGGTCAGGTACCTGTGTCTTGAATAAGTCTATTTGAGGTGCATTTTTTTAAATCCTGCACTTTTATAATCAACAATAACTCATTAAGTACCTATCTATCTAGAAACCAGAGTTCCTTTTCAGTCCCATCATTAGAAAGTGAACGAAACAGTGGATTAAAAGTCAGTGAATCAGATTAGAGGAGTTTCAGTTTGGGGTCCACACTCAGCAGCAGCAGCACCTCTCTGTCAACGTGTGACCCCCAGCAGAGCCACAGAATCCGACGCCTGCACTCGGTAGGCCACGCGAAGAGCGACGCCGCCGCTGTGAAAGGACACGCGGCTAGAAAAGAGCGCGCTGATTGCAGGCAGGGAAAAAGATGATGGAGTGTTTACACAGAGCAGAGGCTTCACTTTGCTGCTGCAGGAGGAATCACAGCAGGGGCACTGTCACATACAATAATAATCAGAGCAGTTCCTTTGTAATCAATAACTGATACATATTATAGGACAAAATTGAACATTAAGGTACATTAAGGTCCATGTTCCTGCTTTTATTGTTCATTTTTAAAACCCCCGTATTTTAAAACCAACAGTAGCTCATTAATATTTATCAGTTTGACACTTTTATCTATTCTTTACATTTTTAAACCTGTTTTTTTGTCATTTACTGTGTGTTATCTTTATAACTTCTTTACTGTAGTAGTGTATGGAGTTTCCCTTTAGGTTCAATAAACTATCAAACACAGGTGTTCCTTTGTTAAAGGTCATTTTGTACCCCTTAAGTTTTGTACCTTATCAGGCTGTACCATCTTAAGTACCCCTTAAATACATATATGTACTTTAACAATATTCTGGTACAGCAATGAAAAGGTACAAAAAGGTTTTTTTTAAGAGACAAAAATGAATGCTCATGCACATTTGTTCCCTATTTTTGATTAAATTCACTTTACACAGATCGTGAAAGGGTTTATCTGCTTATGGTTTTAATTGTTTGTTTTTAAATCCTGTACTTTTGTAATTGACAGTCACTCGTTTATATTTATCAGTTTGACACTTACTGTATATCTAAATCTTTACATTTTAAAACCTGTGTTTTGAACCATTTTAAGGTCAAGTAAGTGACTAAAATACAGATATCTACTTAGGAATATTATGGTACAGCACTGAAATGTCTTTTTAATTCACAAAAATTAACAATAATTGTCACTTTTCTACTGATTGTCAAAGGGTTTATCTATTTAAGGTTATCTATCTATCTATCTGAAACAATGAAGTCAAAAACAACAACAACAGTGTCTTCTCTGTAAATGATTGTACTTTAACTCTAAGTCTTTATCCAATTGTGACGCAGCTTCAAACATCTGTGGCGCAGCCTGGACTTAAAAAGGCACCAAAGTAAGATGATTTGGAAACATCAAGGCTTTTCCCTCAGCGGTAATGATTACATTTGGACTTAAGATCCATGCAGGAATTTGTAGCCCATGCAGTAAATCTCTGTGACTCCCTCCCCCCCCTCACCCTCCTCCCTCCATGAATGCACGCACTCAGCTCTCTTCAAAAGCCTCGTCATTCAAAGGGTTATAGGATGTTTGACAATCCCAGCTTGTATTACTCCACCAATTAATTGGATACGTTGTCGGGATGTTCGCTTCTCTCATGTGCTACTTAGAAAGACAAAGGAGCCGCGGGGGGGCTGTTGACACCTCCGCGTCCACGGGGGAGTATAAAACAGGAGGAGACACCGGGGAGGACAAGTCACTTTCTCACTGCGCTCGGAGCGACAACTTGTTTCCCCTCTCGTGTCCAGAACTTCACTCCAGAATGCAGGTGCCGAGCAGAGCCTTTGGATTCCCCATGCGTAATTACGCGCCGCTCTATCCGCAGCACCATGGACACCAGCGCGCGTCACCCACGAAGCCTCCCAGTGGGAAATCTTTCACCATCGACGCTCTGCTCGCCAAACCGGAGGAAGCGAGCTGCGACAGAGCGAGTCCCACTCACTACCAGACCGCGGCTCCACTCGTGCCTCTGAGTGGACACTTGCCGGTGACCGCGGCACCTTACATGTACTCTCCAAACATGCTGCACTCCGCTGTCCACGCGCAGCCCGGTGGATACTCTGTCTACTGTTGCCCGCCCTTCAACTACCAGGCAACGTGCCGCGGAGCTTTTTACGCACAAGGTAAAATCCGCGTCCTTCACCTAAATGTTCTTGTTTGTTTGTGTGTGTGTTGTTGTGTGATTGTAACGTGTGGTGTCGCGTCTGCTCCACAGCCTCCATGTCTAAAGTGAACGCCGGTTTGCACTCGTTCAAGTCCAAAAGTGGCAAGTCCAAACGCATGCGCACCAGCTTCACCAGCGAGCAGCTGTCCCGGCTGGAGAAGGAGTTCGCGCGGCAGCAGTACATGGTCGGATCCGAGAGGTTCCTGCTGGCTTCCGCCCTGCAGCTCACTGAGGCTCAAGTAAGTCCATGCACCATTTATTGTGAATATTTATTATTTAGACACCATTTTTACTTACAGTATGTGAATTCTTAGACCTCTGTATATAAAGCAAAACTTGCGTACCACTGGTGCTACACGCACCACAGTTTTAGAACCACCACGGTACTGTAATTTAACACCTACAGTCATTTCAAGCCATTTAAAATTCATAATTCTCCAACTGTAACACAAATATTCTCCCATAGGGAAGAAATCTTAACTCCAAAAATGCAATCCAGTGATTTTGAGCATAACTGATAATCAGCTCGTCAATAACAGATACTGGAATATAAAATATCGATACATGCCATGTCCCGATGTCTCATACAGTGCTGTGAGAAAAATATCTTTACACTTAATATAAACTTAATATCGCAATATTCCATGATGTGATACTGTATTGTGTCTGTGAAGTGCTGTATCGACATGACCACTAGTTGGCAGCAGCCACACGACTCCCCATTGTTTAGCATTTTTCCTAAAATGTACTATTTTGAGGGGTCAATTTTGAATCAAACCACAAATTAATTATCAATTGCAATTAGCAAATTTCGAAATCTACAATTTGGTCGTTCCATTTTTGAGATAAAAAGAAAAAAAATACCCTTTTTTTTGCTCTAATCCTTGAATTATTGCATAATAGCTAATGTTTTGATTGTTTCTTCAGCGGAAATCTGCTTTTATATCTCATCAATGGTGAACTACAACTCAGTTAAATATTTACTGTAATACGGATTAAATTAGATTTGATTGATCCCACACTGGGGAAATTCACACGTTGCAGCAGTTAAAGGACAGAGAATAGAAAATACAACACAATCAAATTAGAAATAGAACAAAAAGTGTCGTGCCAGTATAAAATAAAAAGAATACAGTGTGTGGTATCCTCACCAGTGCAGTTTTCTAACGTCCCCTTTATTTTCCGCCTCCAGGTCAAAGTCTGGTTCCAGAACCGACGTATCAAGTGGCGCAAACAGAGTCTGGAGCAGCAACAGGCCAAACTGGCCAAACTGGGACTGGCCCCTCCGCCCAAGAGCCCCGGGTCCCAGGGCCACGGCGACGAGGGCGACGAGGACGAGGAGTTCTCCGACTCGGACGTGGACATCGACGTGTCGGACGACTGCACCGACCACTGCTGACAGAAGACACCAAAGACTCTGTACATACACGGCCGAGGACTGTGTGATTATTTAATAGATGTATAGCTATATATTTAATTTTTCTACTTTTTTATTATTGCTCTTTGATGAGTCCCATGTTTGTATATTTGGATGAAATATTCAGAAATATATTTTATGACACCTACCGGTGACTTTGTCCTCTTCTTTCATCTTAACAGGCATTTACTTAAACACCAAAAAAACTATATATTATTATTAAATTTATGGGGTTAACTCGTATATTAGTATTTTTATTTACTGGGAGATTTGAAACCATGTTTTTAAAGGATTTAAAACACATCTAAATCACATTTACTTTGAATATTATTATAGGCACAAATTATCATAATTGTGTCTTAGTCAGATTTCAGTCATTGAAAAGTTAATTTAAATATTAAATATGCGACTTAAACTTAATTTAAATTCATATAAATTATATTTTACATCATTATATTAGGGGCGTAGATGTTTTCAATTTAAACTTTTATGGTTTCTATCTAAATAGGCATACATTTTTATATCAAATTTGATCACCAGTTGTGGATTATTTAGCCATTTGTGAATTAATTTACTCCATCTAAATCACATCAAGCACATTAATAATTATCTGAACAGTTTAGTTATTGTAATTTCATCACCAGTTGTGGACTATTTAGTCATTTGTATTGGAGATGGAAATGTACATTTCGAAATGAAAAAACAGATTATGACATTATTACTCAAATTTGTCCAACATAAAGATCTAAATTCTTAATTTCAAATTAATCTAATCAAATTTATTTCTACATTACATATATTTTGTCCATTTCTTTGGCCAGATTTTATCGTCATATTGGCACTTTTATCATTTCAGCTATCAAAAAAACGAGGGATCTCAAAAATGAAACCTAAACATAGATATTTGTTTTCGAATTTCATCACTAATTTTAGTTTATTTAGCAATTTTTACTATTGAGGATTTGAAACTGTGTTTTCAGAGACTGAAACACAATAAATACACATATTTTATCCACTTTAGAGATTATATCATCGTATCAGCCGGGATATTTACAATTTTTTATCATCTGAACAGTTTAGTTATGGAAAAAAAACACAAGATTCAGCTCAAAACTTGAAAGATTTATACCTAAATATGTGTATTTCATCCAATTTGATCAGCAGTTGTGGATTATGTAGACATTTGTATTAACTGGGGACATGAATGTACATTTTGAGACACAGATTATGAGATAATACAGTCAAATTTGTCCACTTTAAAGACGTTTTGGATCATTTACGGACTACATTTAAATCTAAAATGTAGATTGTGTATATTCAATCTCATTAATTACATATATTTAATCCACTTTATCATCATTTTTATCATCATATCAGCCCATTAGTAACATTTTTTATCATCTGATAAATTCAGTTATTGAAAAATCTGAGATTCAACTCATTTTACAGCTAGAGGGGACTTTTAAAAAAGTGAATTTAAACATCCAATGACTAAACATTCACCTGTTCATTGTCTCGTTAATCTGCACATTAGTTCCACAAACGGGTTTAAAGTGCAGGAAAAGAGAAGCTGGGGCGTCTTCTCTGATGTGTACGCGTCCCACTTTAATCATCGCTGCGTCCCTTTGACCTCTGCTTATTGCTCCTCAGTCTGAGGACGATGGAGACATTTCCTCCCGGGTTTGATGTGGGACGTTAATTCGGGGACAGACTCTGGTTCCCCTCTGACTTAAGATAAGCAAATAAATAAGCAGCTGAGGGATTAGCTGGGATTCTCTGTAACCCGGGGTGTTTGGGGTCAGACTGTCGCTGGAGCTTTTTGTCTTTAATCTGTTTAAACGCTTCATACGCCTGCTCTCTCTCTCTCTCTCTCTCTGTGAGTGGACAGGTCTCTCGTCCTCCCGCTGACAGCAGGTGTCCCTGTCTCTGCTCTATTCAAAGTGTGGAGACTCACACTGTCGGCTGGAGAGTCCTCCTGCAGACATGAAGGACCGAGGAGGACAGAGGCGAGGACGCAAGCAAACGAGTCCATCAGAGGAGCTAATTGAGGAGCTCGACCTCAAAGTCCCGTCCTGTGGTTCGCTGTGATTGCAACACTTTAATCTCTGTAATCCCAAAATCTCCCCCCTTTTTTCTATGTCAATGGGAAACTTTACACTGTCACCTCGTCTAACGGCTTCATGAGAGCAACATTTAACAGATTCATTCAGCAGCAGCAGAGATGTCAGGAAATGACAGATTACAGAGAGTCCAAACTGATTTAATAAAACGTGTTCATACACTCACAGGCACTTTATTAGGTACAGTCATTCAACTACTGCTTGTCAGGCCAAACAGACACCAGAGGTGCATTTACTCACGTTACAGTAACTTTTAAAAGTCATTTTTAAAATTTCTAATTTTACTTTTTAAACTTTTTTTGGCAGTGCTGTAATTTCACTATGTTTTAAATCACATCGGAGTAAAAATAAATAAATACATTCACGCACCACAAACTGACGAGGACAGGTGAGTGATTAGGATTAGGTTGAGGACAGGTGAATGAATGTTGAGGACAGGTGAAGGTTGAGGACAGGTGAATGAGGATTAGGACAGGTGAATGATGAGGACATGTGAATGATGAGGACATGTGAAGGTTGAGGACAGGTGAATGATGAGGACAGGTGAGGACAGGTGAATGATGAGGACAGGTGAAGGTTGAGGACAGGTGAATGGTGAGGACAGGTGAATGGTGAGGACAGGTGAATGAATGTCGAGCACAGGTGAATGATGAGAACAGGTGAATGAATGTTGAGGACATGTGAATGATGAGGACAGGTGAATGAATGTTGAGGACAGGTGAATGATAAGGATAGGTGAACTGGCATTAATTAAGGTCCCTTAAAGCATTTGTGACCTTTGACCCATGTTGACTGATTCATTATGTGTTTACATATTTTATTTTGTCAGTACTTTCATCTGTTAAGGTTTGCCTTTAATTAAAAAACTATTCATGTGAGATTTGTGTCCCCTGGTCCTTTTTGTACAACACAAGAAAGAACCCCAACCTTGTAAAAAAGTAACCAAGTAACTTTTACTCTGAGTACATTTTACACAAGCTACAGACAGACAGACGATAGATGGATGAATGGAGACAGACAGACACAAATGATTTGATTTGTTGCCATTAAAACGTGTGACAATAAACTCAAATAAGCAGCAAATGAAGTCTCTGATAATTCATTAACTCACTAATCATTCCCAGGTTTACTGAATTACTAGTGAGAAAAAAAACAACAACTTAAACTTAAAAAACATTAAAAGCTAATAACATCTTCAGTTTAAGAACAGAATTGATCTTTCTCTTCTGTATCCCCCCCCCCGGCCCGCTCTGCTTCCCCTCTGCTCAGCCTGAGCTGCAGCGTCACTGAAGGAGCAGAATTTGTGTAAAAACCCCAGAGAGCCGTTTCTGATGTGATCAGAGTTCTCCCCCATCCTCCCTCCCTCCTCTTCCTCCTCTCTGCAAACATAATCCCATTGAGGGACAGAGACAGAAGCAGCCGGAGTCCTGGGAAAAAAAACCCAGGCTGGAGATGGAGGGGGGGGTTCACAGAGCTCATCGTCCCAATTAGCACAGAGAATCTTAACGGCTGGAAACCAGTCAGTGCTGGCTGGAGTTCCTGACTCCACTCTGACTCCCTTTTCCTCTTCACACAGCACGTCTTAGTTTCGCCGTTTGAACAATACCGTGACTGTTTTGCTTTTATAGAGAGGAAACATCCCGTAAAAAACAAAATTTTTAAAGTTTAGCTCCTCTAAGTTGAGGATTAATGTTGTATTAGACACAACTGCCCTACTTTAACAGCATTGGCAAAAAGATGTCAAATTATAGTTATTTACTTGGATTCCTGGTTGAAGGTTATGCTTGATTAATTTCTGACTTCTCAGAGAAGAAGCATAAAGTATAAGTATAGTATAAGTATAAAAAGGTGAATTCAGTTTGTTATTTGGGGCATGGGACAGCACGACACGGCACGAAGATAGAATGAATGAATAAACAAAAAAGGAAAAAATAAATAAATCTATCTCTCTACTCACACAGGCAAACCAAGTCCAGTCCAGTCCGGTCAGACAGTAAGATCCGGTCCATGTGTTTTGCTGCTGGTTGTTGGACACTGGCTTTCCTGTGAAAACAGAATCTGTCACTGAATCAAACTGAGAAAAATTGACAAAGTGTGTCTCGAGGACAGTTGCAGGACAGGACATGTCTGTCCTGCAACTGAGACAAACAGTCGGAAGAATAGTTTTTTTTTTTAGGTAACACCGTTTACAATAGACTAAAAATAAAAACGACATGAAAACCTGGCATCATTTAGCATATGCATGAAAAATAATAATGAAAACACAAAAAAGTGTCTCGGTGACGTGTTTAAGGGTTAAACGACTCTGTTTATGTAAATGATGTGGGGTTTTTTTATCACTACACTAAGGTGACTCTAATTATTACTATATTATTTAGTATATGTTTAATTTTTCTACACACACCTGGTCAATACAGTAGAACACGCACCACAATTTGAGAACCATTTTCTTCCACCTAAAAGGCCTTTGGACACATGACTGCCTTCATGAGTTGTTGCGCAGTGTCAGATTGTGACGTGTAAGGTGTGAAAGTTCTCATGGAGAGCAATAACCTGCAGAGAGAGAGAGAGGATTGTAAAAAATGAGGGGAGAAGGGGGCGGGGTTAAATGGTAATTTGCATTTTATTTTAAGAGGTGAAGGCTCTCTACTCCATCTAATAGTCATTAGCTTTCATTACATGCGTTTGAAGTGGAAGCTGCTCTTTGTCTCGCGGTGAAAGAAGCGCATTTGAGAAGCACAATGACTCCAGGCTTTGCTGAGAGAGAGAGAGAGAGAGAGAGAGAGAGAGAGAGAGAGAGAGAGAGGACAGTGAGGACAGGAGGGACAGGAGGAAGTAGCATTTCCTGTTTTTAAACACAGAGGGAGGAGAATTTAACCAAGAAGAACTGTATGCGTAATTACGCGTGTGATGCATCCAACGCGCGTAATTTACGCACCAGCAGCAGACAGGGGAAATGAATAAAGGTGGCATTGATGTTTTCAGTGCAACAATTCACGCGTGAAAACAAATGAAAACATTTTGTTTTGTTTTAAGTAAGCCTGTCTCTTCCATTTGTGACAGCAGAAAGCCTTTTAATATTTACACGACTATAAAGACACACGGGGTATCAGATTTTCTTAATTTTCTAAAAAAGACTTCACATTTTAACAAGAATATTTTACCACTATTTTATGTTAAAATGTTACTTTAACTTCTACAATATGGGAAACTGCTTATGATTTCAAATAAATACTGTAGTGATTTAAACCTGCTGCAACGAGTACTAAATTAACCGTCAACGATTTTGATTATGATTAACCGTTTTGGGGGAAAAAATAAATATTTTTGTTTCGTGGACAAACATCATTTCCTGCATGTTTATGGAAACAGAATAATTTATCTAGAATAAAATCGTCAGATTAAGAGATTATGAAAAGCTTTATTACATAGACTTCAGTTAACACACTCACGTTTTCACAAATTATTGTAAAAACTGATTAATTTGAGGTTAAAACCTTCCTTGGAGTCAGATTTTCTCCGTGTGTGTGTTTGTTTATGCTGACGAGGTGTGGGCCGGCGGAGGAGTAGGCGGGGCTTGGTGCAGCAGGTGACACTTGTCGCGCAGGTGTGCGACTTTTCTCGTCTCGTTACAGCGGAGTGAAATTTGAAGCGGCACAGATTAACTGAGCACACAACGCTAATGCGAAACAAAACGGCCAATTAGTTTATTAATGAAGGCGCGAGGAGAAAGGCGCGAGGTGAGAGCGCGACGGTGACGTCATCCAGAGCAGAGCCGGTCCAAGTCTATATTTTTATTTCTAATGATGTGAATTAGGTAAAACAAAATGACAAAATCAGATTTCTTTTGGTATATGCCAAAGTTTTTTTTTACCAAAATTTAATTTGAGTACAAAAATAGACTTATGTAAGTGGAATGTGTTATTTTTAATGGTTTAATTCAAGTTAAAAAAAATATAGACACACCGATTAAGATTAAATCATAGATGCATTTAAGTGTTTCTGGTTTATGCCTGTGTATACTATACAAAAATAGAATTATATAAATGGAATATGTGTAAATATATATAATAAAAACAGTTGTTCAGAAGTAACTACAGTTGTGATTGTATTGCAGTAGCCATTTACTTTAATTATAACAGAAAAAAAACAAATCACAAATGTCTTTATCATAGTAATGAAAGTGCTCTACCTTTGTTTGTCCACTAGGTGGCAGCATTGAGCTTAAAACCACATCCTCTCTTGAAGATGACTTTATGAATCTCTCACTGGGGAAATCCACTTGTTACAGCAGCAAGGGGGAGTCAAAGGGTCAGAGGTCAACAGGTAACAAATACAAAAAAGGTAATAGAATAAAAAAATAATCAGCAAAAGACAAATATTAAGGTTTTTTTGCGCTTCCATTAGGAATCGTACCAGGAAAAGGAATTTTCTCGGGCTATGATGTGTTTGAACAAGTTTTGTGGAATTTGGTGCAACTTAGATGCGGCTTTGTCCAACCAGGGTTCACCTTTGGGGGCGCTAGTGAGCCATTTTGCACCACTTTTATATACTATTTATAACATTTAGTACCTGAAATATATGATATTTCCTTTATTTTATAGATTTTTTTTCCGTTTTTACCACCATTTATTATGTCAAAAATATGATATTTCCCTTATATTATACATTTTTTGCCAATTTATGTCCATTTTCACCAACATTTATAATGCGTCAAAACTACGATATTTCCCAATATTTTGGGGAAGTTTTGTGGAACTTAGGTTTGATTTTTAGGTTTTCAGGTTTTTACTTTTGGGGGCACTACCGAGAGATTTTGCACCATGTTTACTATTTCCCTTATTTTATAATTTATGCCATTTTTATGTCAAAAATACGATCCAGGAATTGCAATAGGTCGTCGCACCACTGTGAGTGCTCGGATCATAATCTGCATGTTTCTGGACTGTGGGAGAAACCTGGAGAAAGCCACGCTCACACGTGGAGAACATGCAAACTCAATGCACAAAGACCCTTGTTCTGACCGGGTCGTGAACCCGGGTCTTCTTGCTGCAAAAGCAATCACTACACCAATCATGTGTGGCCTCAGTTATGCATTTAGAATTAATATTAGAGGTGGTAGAAGAAGATGAAGAAGAAGAGGAGGAGGAAAACAGGATAAAATATAACTTTTAATTTAATTAAACTCATTTCCTCTGTGAACTCTCCTGCTCCACAGCCTCAGGGGGGAAAATCAGCAGCAGCTATGGAACAACGCTCCACTGCTCTGCCCTGTGTATGTGTGTGTGTTAATGCACAATGATCGGATCATCCATTAACCAGCAGTGATCAGGGTCAGCGCGTCACACATAGTTTCACCGTTAAACCAAAAACACAGTCTGAAACTTCCTGCTGCTGCTGAACCAGAGTTTACGGGTAAAGAAACGTGTGACTGAGGCCGAGATTTTGACAACTAAATCTGTTTTTACTCACTTTTCAACCTGAACTGGCTAAATATGAAGACTTTACTGTGTGGCCTGTAACAAAAAATAACTGTATTTAAAGAAGAAAATGTACTTATTTTACTTCACTGATGGGTACATTTAGCTCAAAAGAGCTTTCTTGTTTTGGTTCAACTGTTTTTCTCTACATAAGTTATTCAGTTATATTTATTTGTCATATAATTGAAGCACAAATTATAATATAAGTACATCTTGTCATGTTTTCATTTCATGCTAAATTTATATAAATAAATACTAATAATTACATAAATTCACAGTTTGGTTTGTAATTATAAAACTGAAAATGAAAACATTTTGTATGACCCGTTATGGCCCACACCACCTGCAGCACCTGTGCACTCCACCAGGGGGCACACTGCTTTACAACACAATTAAATGACAGAAATGAAACAAACTGTGTTCATTTTAACACCATTTTTGTGTGCATTTCTTGCTGGATTTTAATATGGATGACGATACAATTGCTATTATTATGATAATAGAAATTAAAAGGCAAGTTAATGCAGCTGAAAATGTCACCGCTGATTTATTTGTCGTTAAAACACCTTTACAACCCAATTATTAATCATTTTTTACACGCGTCTCCTGAGATTTTTTATTTTTTAGTCACTATATAAATAACATATATGGACAGTGAGTAACCAGATTATATAGAGCATGAGATTAATATTTACAGTGTAAAAGAATTCAATGGAAACAGTTTGAAGGAATTCAAAGCCTCCCTGAAAATAAATACAGATATTCATCTGTACACACACACACACACACACACACACACACGCACACACACTTGTTTTTATATCTTAGTGGGGACATAATGCATTCCTCTGCCTCACCATAACCATCACAACTAAGTGACTAACCATACCCCTTAACCTAACCTAAACCCAATTCTAACCCTTAAACCAGGTCTTAACCCCGAAAAATACCTTTGAAGTTGTGGGGGCCCAGACACAAACTTGTTTTTATGTCTTAGTGGGGACACGTCATTGACATAATGCATTCCCAAGCCTCTTATCCTAACCTTAACCATCACAACTAAGTGACTAACCTTAACCCCTAACTTCAACTAAATTCACTTCTAACTTGAACCCTTAAACCAGGCCTTAACCCTGGAAAAGTCCTTTAAAGTTGTGAGGACCAGACACAATGCTCTCACAAAGATATAAATACAAGTGTGCGTGCCCACACACACACAAACACACACTTATTTGTATATCTTAGTGACACAACATTGATAATGCATTCCCTAACCCCTTACCCTAACATACAGTAAACTCAATTCTATAAAACTAACACTTAAACCAAGCCTTAACCCTGAAAAAGCCCTTAATGAGGACAAACCATTGACTTAATGCATTCCCCACCTTAGCCTAACCTCAACCATCATAACTAAGTGACTAACATTAACCCTTACCCTAACTTAAACCCAATTCTAACCCTAACCCTGAAAGCCAATCTTAACCCGGAAAAAGCCCCTTAAAGTTGTGGGGGCGAGAGACAATGTCCGCACAAGGTCAAAATGACAACAAAAGGACAGGGTGTTTTTTTGGACCTCACAAAGATATATATACATGCACACACACACTTCCGTGACTGTGTTAAATCTTCTTTGTGTCAAATATGAGACAGATTTTAATCAATTTCTCAAAAATAAAATTGTTATAGTCAAAGTTGAGTTTTGCTACTGGAAACCATGTCTTCATTTAAAGTTGATTTACCTGTTTAACACAAAAGTCCTTTACTTTAAGTGTCTTTATTGATGAACATGAGAATAAAATTGAATTTGGATGAACACGGACTCACTGACAGAAACCGCGTGCTCCGTCTTTAGCTCTAAACGCCTAATCAACAACTTGTTTCAGCTCATAATTTCCATCGGTAATGATTTTCTAGTGCAGCCTGTGAGCAAACGAGCGCATTAACGCGTGAATTATTAACTGTTAGTGTGACGACGACGACGACATGGAGCAGCAAACAAAGCTGCAGCTGCAGCCACCATCACACACACAGGGCCACAAAACACACAAACAGCAGAAACTGCGTGTTTTTCTCAAATTCTACAGTATTGTAAACACTAGTCAGTCACACTTTCATCCTTTTAACGTGTTTAATTAAAATCAAATTGTTAGAATCTACGATTTGGATGAATTTTACACAGATACAACACGTTTCATTGGACCATCAGTCGACCTTAAGCTAACCTTAAACCAAAGAGGCGATAAAAACCTAATTTGAAATGTTAAATTATGGAAGCATATCGGACAAAGTCATTATTATTAATGATTAACTGTTGAGGTTTAATTGTGTATTAACTGTTGTGAAGTGCAGCAGGGGGTTTATTTACTTATTTGCACTTATTTCACCTTATTTTATATCAATAATTTGACCTTATTATAAGTCCAACATAAAGGTGTTAAATTAAAGAGAAGACACTGATTTATAAATGCAGATTCACCAGAAGCAAGAGGCCACATGAGCAGAATTAACGTGAAATATAAAGAAAAAACAATAAAAAAAGGACACATTTGGTGATTTTATGAATCCAACACGTGTGAAGTCATATCTCATGAATAAAAGCCATGTTTGTGTTGTTATTGGCACCTAAAGCACACTAAATAACATTAATGTGCCTGTGAATGGATTTGCCAATTCTGAGTGTGGTGGATTTTGATCTGGACCTAATGTGGTCTACAAAAAAACTATAAAATGATATTTAAAAAAAATAAATAAAAAAATATGACAAATATGATAACGGTTTAACAAAGCAGATATTGTGGGGGTTTTTTTGTCTTTAGCGAATCTAAGATAGTTTAGACCATTTGACAAGTGTGGGTGTAGTGGATTTTTGATCTGGACCTGGTCCAATGTGGTCTACATGCAGGCAAATCGATAAAATGTCTTTTTAAAACTAAACTTAATCTGAAACCTAAGAGTCATGGTCCAGATTTGGCCTGGATCTCATCTAAACTGGTTTAGAAGCAGACAAAAAATGGTTTGTTTGTTAATTTGTTGGCATTTTCAAATTACGGTTTCACTTGTTTTTCTTTTTTACAGTAAAGCCAAGCTGTCTTATTTAAGTTTCCCTCAACGTTCACTTAAATACTGAATCAGAAGGGGACCAAATCGGTTTAGAGGCAAGAATAAATAATATAAATAATAATAAAATTATGATTTCACTTCAGTCAAAACGCAAAATCACTTAAGTTTCCCTCAAATTTCCCTTTAAATAAGCTAATCAAAAGTGAACAGGATTGGTTAAGATGCAGGAATACATTTATTTATCTATTTATATTTACAGGTCAAAGTCATTCAAGTTGCCCCTCAACTTTCCCCTTAAATTAGTGGGGGGGGGGGGGGGGTTAAGTTAAAAAAACAGTAATGCAGCCAAAATCATTTAAATTCCCCCTCAACTTTTGGGAAGCAAACTTCGTCCTTGTGAGTTTAAGGTGAAAAGAAAATCCCCTTTTTTTCCAACCACAGCTTATTTATTTATTTATTATCGTAAAAATATGAATTCATTCTTAAAGACGCCGCGAATCAGCTAAACACCACGTGACAGCTTCTCCCCTCAGAAGAAGCGGGGCTTTAAGTGTGAGAAAATGGAGGAACAATGAGCCTTTAATTGGCGCACACATGTTTCCTCAGTGTGTTTCTGAAGCTTCTCCTCCTCCTCCTATTCTTCACTGATGTGATCCATATGAAGCAGGTATAGCTGTACAATAATGAGGAGAGTGATTGACAGCTGCTCTGCTCCAATCCGCGTCTTTTCCCTCCTCCTCTGCTGCATGGAAATCTCGGAGGCGCGTTACTTTGGTGCGCACTTGTGCACAGAAACGCAAGCGAGTGCGATCACATAATCATCATCATCTTCTTCTTCTTCATGGATCTGTGTTGAGTTTCCCAGCAGCGTCTTCACTGGAGCAAATCAAGAGATTAAAGGAAGTTCGTGGAGGCAGAAACCTGCTCACACCTTCTCTGATCATGGTGCGTCTCTGAGACTTTTCCAACAAGAGGAAGGAAAACATTTTTTATTATTAGCATTATTATTTCTTTTTGGTGGGTGTTCGTTTCCATTTGTGAGCAGAGATGATGTTTTCCTCCGCCGGTAAGCGCTGCTTCACCATCGAGTCTCTGGTCGCCAAAGAGAACCCTCTCACAGTCGAGGATCCGGTGCGACCCACGGCGCTAAGTTACTCCAGCCCCGCCACAGAGGCGCTCATGAACGGCTACCACCACCAGGCTCCGGCGGCCAGATCGCTGTACCAGAGCCCGGAGCTGATGTTTCCGGACACGGTCAACCATCCGTCCCTCACCGTGGCTCCGCACCAGCTCACGCCGGCGTCACACCTGCAACACCCGCACTTCTTCGGCACGCAACACCCGCGCGACCCGCTCAACTTCTACCCGTGGGTGCTACGGAACCGCTTTTTCGGACACAGATTCCAAGGTAAACCAGTGGAGACGCAATGTAATCCGATTAAAGCACTATGTTTATTTCACTCAAAAGAACCCTGGAACATGCAGGCACATGATTTAGTCACTAAAAATAACATTATTTAATGAAAAATGACAATCATACTCACTAAAAATGGGATTAGTGGCTGAAAATCGAATTAGTACTCACTAAAATGGTATTTATACTCATGGAATAATGAATAATATTCAATAAAATGGCATTAATCACGGAAAATAGTATTAATACTCACTAAAAAAAAAGGGCATAAGTTACAGAAAATGTGATTTATACTCGCTGAATGAGACATTAATACTCAATAAATTGGCATTATTCTGGGAAAATAGTTCTAATACTCACTGAAAATGGATTTATTCACTGAAAATTCGAGAAAATGCTCCATACAAAACACATTAATACTCACTAAATGACCGACAATGGAGTTAGTGCTCGCTAAAATGGTATTTATACTCACTGAAAAATGCATTAATTCACTTCACTTATTATTAAAATGGAAATAGTTAGTAGAAAATACTTTTAATACTAACTGAAAATGTACTTATTTACCGAAAATCAGATAAATGATCCATACAAAATACATAAATACTCACTAAAAATGGCATCATTGAAGGAAAATGGAAATTGCACTCGCTAAAGTGATATTGTTACCTCACCAAGAAACTTCACAATTGATGATTCACCAAAAAGGGCATTATTGTTACTACTACTCACTGGAAATACAATTAATTATCACTAAAAATGATAATTTCCTCACTGAATGTTTGGCTCATGGTGTGGCGTGCGTGTGTTGACGCGATGTGACTGACACGCTCTGAAGCTTTAACATGAATAACATAATACATTCACACAATCCACATAATTGGATGTAACAAATGAATTGACTTGTTCTGACAGTTCAAAATGTTTAAATTCGGGTTTATCTCATAAAAAAATTATAGTAACGCACGTGTACTTAAAAATAAATCACATTTTCATATAGAGCAATATTAAATATCTATGTTTTTATTTAATTATATCATTTTTTTATTAGAAGTAATAGATTTAAAAACACGCTATGATCATACATATTGTAAATATTCCCTGGTTTGACGGATTAAGACCTCAGAGTTGAACAGATTGTCGTTGTTTCTGTCTCGTTAGCCCTGGAGCGACTCTCACAAAACCACAGCAGGAGAAGATAAAGCGCGGAGGGGATTTTTCTTTTCTTTTTTTCTTCTTCTCTCTTTTATACAAGAAAAGTCGCCTCAGGTCAGACTGTAACCACAACAACCACAATAACAACGACAACAACAACAACATCCGGACTAAAGACGCAAAAACTGATCAAATCCAACACAATCATAATAATCTGAAAATAATAGACAATTACAATCTATATTTTCGCACTGGAATTCCGATGCATTATAATTACAGTATTGTCTTATTAAATAATATAATGACTTCTTTGGATTTAGTTTGTTTTGTTTTATCGGATACAGAAAATTAAAAGTAAAAATGTTATAGATATTTAATAGGAAATATTTAAGATCTATATGTTTCTTTTTTTGTTTTGTGAAATAGAAATAAATGAACGGATTTAAAAAAAAAACAATTATGATGAAACGTTTTGTTTGAATTTGTCATAAACGTTTTTCTAAGATATTAAAATAATATTTGACGCATTTTTTAAAAATATCTTCATATACAACGTACGAAAATGCGAGTTTTGTCACGTGTTTTATTTAACTACACCTTTATTAATCACTTAAAAAAAAAATATCGACTCCGCGTGATGTGCGTTCCAGACGAATTAATTAAATTAATTAGATTAATTAAAATTTTAGCGGCAATTATTACATAACAACATAATAGAAACACTTGTTTTTTTTCAAGTGTTAATACACATATTAATGTGTGAATGTATCAGCAAATATTACACTTATAATAAACGACTTATGATAGTGTTATATGCTTTTAAAATACATTTTAAATCTATTTTGTTTAGCTGTTAAAATTATTATTAACAAACCACAGTATATAAGTGTTATTTTTATTTAGTGGAGGTGTTTATTTGACTTTTATATACCCGTTGTTGTCTTTTCATGCTCAAATAAATAAACTCATATCTAGAAATTACAAACTGAGAAATTACAGGCTGAAATTGAATAATAACGACAGCAAAACAGAGCGATATGCTCAATTTTAGAATCAGAATCAGGCTCATTGATGTCAGTGATGTTAAGTTAAATTAAATTAAATTAAATTAAATTAAATTAAATTAAATTAAATTAAATTAAATTAAATTAAATTAAATTAAATTAAATTAAAACAATAAAGACCAGAATGCAATTATTTACAATGAAAATATGAAGATTAATAAAAAATAATTAAATATGTGTAAACAAAAGAAAATATAAGAGTGTTTTTTGGACTTTTTTGATATTTGCTGAACGGATATACACTATATATGAACAAAGGTATTTGGACACCTGCCCATTAAACCAATAGGGATAAATACCTAAACAGTACTTTAAATTTGTGTATTTGTGTCCTTTTCTATCCAGCATTTATGAGGTCAGACACTGATGTAGAATGAGAAGACCTGGCTCACAATCTGTGTTCCAGCTCCTCCTAAAAGGTGCTCGGGTTAAAGGTCAGGGTTTCTGTGGCGGGCCAGTCAAGTTCTTCCACGCCAAAAAAACCCAGCAAATAGTGTATTTTCTTGTCGCTGACTCATTGACAGAGTGATGATGATGATGTTACCTGTGCTCTCCTCCTGCTGCAGGTAACGAAGTGTCGCAGGACTCGCTGCTGCTTCACGGTCCGTTCGCCAGGAAACCCAAGCGCATCCGCACGGCGTTCTCCCCCTCGCAGCTGCTCAGACTGGAGCGAGCCTTCGAGAAGAACCACTACGTGGTGGGAGCGGAGAGGAAGCAGCTGGCCAACAGTCTGAGTTTGTCTGAAACACAGGTGAGTCTCACTGTCACTGTAACACTCACTGTGTCTGTGTGTGTGTGTGTGGACATTCTGTCTCCTTATGTCTGCTTTTAGTCTCACACACTTTAAACAAAAGGTATGTGGCACATATGTATAAAAAGTAACAAATAAATAAAACATTACAACTAAGTTCCCCATTTTTTCTTTCCCCAAGAAAGAAAGACAGGATGGGACAAAAAAGATAGCAAGAAGGGCAGACAGAAAATGAAGAAACACAGATGGAAAAGAAAGGGAAGCAAAACAAAAAAGACAGAGAGAACGACGGAAAGACAAGCAGACAGAAAAAGACAACAAGAGAGAAAGACAAAAAGAAGGACGGACAGACAGGCAGACAAAAAGAAAGAACGACAGGACAGAACAGAACAAGGAAAACAGACAGAAAATAAAGAAATACAGAGTAAAAGAAATCAGGAAGAAAAACAAGAGAGACAGTGAAAGAAAGACAGAAGGACAGGCAGAGAGAAAAAGACATGGTAAGGAAGATGGACAAAAAGAAAGACAGACAGACATACACAAAGATAGATAAAAAAAAGAAAAAGAAAGGACGGGATAGAACAAAAAAGACAACAAGAAAGAAAGACAAAAAAGGACAGAAAGACAGAAATATACAATGGACAGATACAGATAAAGAAAGACGAACAGAAAGTGACAGAAAGAAAGACAAAATGACAAGGAGGAATGAACACAAGAAAGAAAGACAGAAAGAACCTGTACTGAAATTCCTCCATTATTGTAATCGTGTTGCGTTTCCATGGTAACAGCAACACACTCTGCCACATAACACAAATCCACTGTTAGTGGAAATCACGCTTACAACTCCCCCCCCCCCCCCCCCACCCCCCCGTTTAGTAAAAATTGGCCTCATCTTTAATAAAATAAGAAATATTTAGATTCAAATAATTTTTTTTTAATACAGTAATGTATTTATAAAACGTGGACTCGATCTTAAATGACTATATAATATATATATATATAAAAAACAAATTATAGAGACATTAATTATAATTATATATTTTTTCTGCACTGCCTTAAAACAAAGTTGGGAAGTGATATATAAAGTACATTTTAAGTTTCACGTAAACTTAAAAGTGTTAATTATTAACATTCTATGATATTATTACGCTATAATTATGTAAATATCTGAGGAGAGGAAAAAAAACCCTCTTAGTTAAAGGTGTTTAATTCATTCACGCTGCAGGACAAAAAAATGTAAATATTATTGATGCGGACGGTTTCTAATGAGTCCACATTTACCCAGCGTCAATGAGGCTTAATGGGCAATAAAATAAGAGTGAGACGTCAACCATGAGTCAGCAATTATGGTCAGCTCTGCTTCAGTCAATGGGAGGCTTTTAATGATGGGCGTTTAAATAAACGCTGTGTCACGCTGGCGTGAATTTCGATGGAGTCACACACACGGTTTACTTTGGAGTTTGTGAGCTTAGAAAAAAATAAATAAACAAAATCTATCATCTTTAATCTATTAAATTAAGATTGCACAATATAAACACATAATATGGAGTATGATGTTTGATATTCACATTATTATGTGTTTGGTGCAGAGCTCTCGACGTAGGGATGCAACTTTCTCATTTTTCAGCTTCTTAAATTTGAATATTCTCTGGTTTCTTTTGCTCCATTTAACCACGAAATCACGAAAAACTGAATCCTTTCGGGTTTGTGGACAAAAGAAAACGTCATTTCCAGGTTTGGTCAACACTGATCAGCAATTATCTGACATTTTATTTTGCAAAACCGGCGGTTTTTAAACGTTTTGTACCAAATATCACCTGCTAAAGTGACATTAATATTAGTCTCATTTTCTACACACCCGGGTTTTTACAGTACAACATGATACCTCATTTTCCTCCAGTACCAACCAGAGGAAGTTCGCGTACCACTGGTGGTACATGCGCCACAGATTGAGAGGAGAGAGAGGCTTTTGTTAATTAATATTAATATGTGCCATATTACAGTGATTTAACTGTATTTAAATATATAAAATCACACTTAAAATAAGTCTTTCTGCCTCAGTAAAATTATCTTAAGGCCTGAAGAGGAGGAGGAGGAGGAGGCTGATATTTTGAATGCCGGCACTTGTTGTTGCTATTTTAAAAATGCACCGCGGCCACATATGAGTTACTCGGCCGCGCTCACGTTCCAAGGTCATGACAGCGATTCGAGCCACACTGAGCCCCGTGACCTTTTCCACAAATTAGCATGGCTCCCGAGTCAAGTCTGCGATTCCAAACGGTCGTTTATGAGCTTTTAGCAACTGGCCAAAGCGTATGAAGCACTGCGTGGAGCAACAGATTAGATTAGATTAAAACTACATTAGATTTCTTGACGGCACATGAGGGGAAATGTACAAGTGAGAGCAGCTAAAGTCTGACTCAATACTGCAAATAAGGAGTAAAATAAGATAAATGTAAGACTGTATACGGTCTCTTTACTGTTACACATCACAAGGGGAACATTGGAATATTATTGGTTGCGCTCAGACCATGGTTCTCAAGTTGTGGTACGTGTACCAACAGTGGTACGTGAGTTTCCTCGGCTGGTACTACAGAAATATCTTAATTAGGGCTGAAACAATTGCTGGAATAATGATTATTACTAAATTAATCGTCAACTATTTTGATAATCGATTAATAATAATAAGGTTTGAGGGTTTTTTCATTGTTTAAACAATAATTTTGGTAATCAATATATCAATATTTTTCAACATTTTCTGAAAACACTCCCTTTCTTGGTCGTCGTTGTCGTTGTCATCATCCTCCCGTGTGTGAAGATTGTTGACCAACTACTTTCAATGAAAAGCAACTAAATTGAGGCCCGGAAAGACGCCAGATATCACAACAACGCGCTGTGTCATCTCTTCAGCAGCTTCAGACACGAGAGTGAGGACGAAAATAAGTGTTAATCCGATTAACGGTGAAACTGGATCGTAAAATAAGGGCAGCAGAAAACCAAACCAGTCAGCTGTACTGCTCATCCTGTCTGTGTGGTCACAGTGTTTCTCTGTGTGTGTGTCTACAGTCAGACCGACTCTCCCCCCGCTGTAAATACAGTCAGATGAAGCTTACTCCTGCAGAAGAACTCAGAAAGTAGCAAAGATTATCAAAAAAATATATAAATATAGTGACAAAGTCACCGAAGTTGTCCACACTGTCGTTTGGTCTGTTTGCGCTATGATAACTTTTATTTTATTTCCCTGGTTCTTTCTGTCTCCGTGATTGTATACAATGTAATATGTATAAGGTCATTTTGGTGTAGTGGCGTTACAGCGCCACTCACAGGCCTGGCATATGTACTACAGCAGCGTTTTGCAGCAAAATGACATGACATTTCAACGCTAAACGGGCGTGAGGACACGTCACTAGTTTGCTCAGAATCAGCCATTTTATCGGGGACGGCGGATCGTCTTACGTGATTATCGTATTCCCGTAGCAGCCTCCGCGTTAAAACCACCCGAAGCTAAGCTTCAAATTGTTCTCTACGGAAAATAGGACTTCCACAGAAGCTCAGCTTCTCTGGGGGGGGTCGGTGGAGCAGTGGGCGGGGCATATGACGATTGGAGGAAGTATCTGAAAGGCGGAGCCAGTTTTTTGCGAGGGAAATCGTCAAACAGCTGCTTGTTGTGTGTCATTTACTCGGCCATATAGAACATTTTCATTTATACAAATACACCGTAAATAAAAACCCTATTATAGCATTTCAGTTTCCTTGTTCGTTTGGAGAATTTATGTGGAAATAACTGGGCCTGAAATGAGCTTCACCCGTTTCTACACTTCCACCTAGATTTTACCATTTTATTATGGTTTGAATGTAGCAGTTTTATGACCAGTAGCTGCAATACATAAACATATGTCCAGACATTTTCCAGCCAATACAATGTTTTTCACACAACATACCTCAGTCTAATTTCACTCTCTTCTCTCTTGTGTCCAGGTGAAGGTGTGGTTCCAGAACAGGCGGACCAAGTACAAGCGTCAGAAGCTGGAGGAGGAGGGACCCGACAGCCAGCAGAAGAAGAAGGGAAACCACCACATCAACAGATGGCGCATCGCCACCAAGCAGCCCAGCTCCGAGGACATCGACGTGACGTCAGAGGACTGAAAAAAGAAAAAAAAGAAAAATGTCCATCCAACGTCCAACGACAATTGCTGCGCTCAAATCCGGCGTCCCCTTCCGACGCAACAGAGGACCAACACTATTTATTATTGTAATATTATTAACATTAAGTATAATTAGACACATTAGAGGGAGACACACATGGACTAAAGTATGTGATCACTACACACACACACACACACGTCTTCATTCAGGTGCTTAACTCTGTGACACTGGAGAGAAGAAAAAAATAATCATCTTATTTAATGAATCACTGGATGAAGAGACAGAGAGAGACAACAAAGAATGAGGAAGAAACAACATCGACCTCGATCATAGTGTTTTTGTTTTTTTTTTAAATGTACATAAGCATCTTATAAAGGTTGTTTTTGAAAGTGGCTACTGGTTTCATTAAAGCTGTTTTTAACCACCTGCTTAGGTTATTAACACCTCATTGCTCATGCCACCCACTCTGCCACCTGTGAGCCACGCTCTTTGATTGCGATTATTTGTCACGATGCATCACGAGCGAAGGAATTGGGCCTGTGACCAGAGGGTTTAAATCCCTAAGCTGCAACTAAAAGAGTACTTGTTTGGTCCGTACAATGTCCGAGAAAACGTTGATTGGTGTTTACCAAACCTGGAAAAGACGATGTTTTGAAACGTCTTGTTTGGTCCACGGGCCAAAATGATCGAGTTTTAATCATTTCTTTGCTGTATGGAGCGAAAAAATCCGAAAATGTTCACATTTAAGCAGCTGAAAACACTGAAAATCAATTAATAATCGTTGCAGGCCTACAAGGCAACCAGTCCCACTGCTCCCGCACCAGGCTTGTGTGTGTGTGTGTGTAAAAAGGATGGTTTAAATGCAGAGGTCAAATTCATTATCACTAATTGGTGTGTGTGTGCAAAAATAACTAATTCCAATTTTTTGAAGGCGACATATTTCACAAGTATTTGGCAAAATGTCCACAAAGCTGCAGAACACAGTTCAAGAACAATCTGGAGGATTTGTCGCAGTGTCAGCGTTTCACACAGAATGTGTTGTTGTTGTGCCAGTAGATGCCGTCACAGCACAGCTCATAGTCCTTCAAGTCAAGGATAGTCTACGCTATTATTTATACGTTATTGATAGTGGACAACCAGGGCTGTCTAATATCTAAAGCTTGGCATTGGCCAAATGGAATTATTAAAACACTATCACGTTGATTTGTGATAAGGAACTGAAATTCTCTATGGCACTATGAGTCATGGCACTTTTGCACTACACAGTTCCAGCACGGCTCGACTCTACTCGGGGAGAGTCGGGCCGTGCCGAGACGAGTCGTGGAAAAGCACCGTTAGATTTAACCCTTAAACACCTAAGCCTCAAAATGTCGTTCTGGACTTTTTTGCTTATTTTAACCAGAAAGGAGCCAGAAAATGATCCTGTGAGTAAGTGCTTTTGCTCATTTTTCCAGAATAACATTCAATATCAGGCAGTTATTTACAATTTACTGCTAATTTAGTGCTAAATTTGAAATTTGAAGAGTATAAAACATGTTTAAAAGGACATTTGTTCAAGTTTTTTTGTAGAAAAAAACAGGCCAAAAAATGGAACTACGTACAGGCATTTTTCCAACTCCCTCCTCTCTGGTGACAAAGACGCTGATTCGCCGGCTTCCTGCAACAGAGCGAGTGAAATTACCGTAATAACTGCAGGAATTTTTCCAGTGGCACAAATCATCGTGTAATGCAAATTGTGCTTATGCAAACGTGTCGTCCGCGATACGCTCTGTGTTGAAGGGTTAACATACTCTCTAATAAGAAATAAGCAGTGAGCCTGAGAACAAGCCAGAAATGTGTGAAAAAAAAAAATCTGTGTATAATTTTCATTTCTACCTTTGTGACTTGAGAGTCAAAGCAAATCACTGTGCTACACGACCTAATGAGGACCGTCCACAGAGAAGCTGTTCACCGCCAGCTGTGTGCGACTGTCAGAACAGACGAGAAGCTGCTGTCAGAGCCGTTTCAACAGAAACATTTTCTTCAATTAAAAAAAACTAGTTGACACAAATTCCCGCGACCCTCATGCGCAGGATAAAGCAGTAGAAGATGAATGGATGAATGAATGGATGGACACTCAAAAAATGATATGCAACGGCGCTTTTCCATTATACAGTTCTAGCACAACTCACCTCTAATCTACACCCTGTAGTTCCTCCTCATGGTGGGTGGAGTCATCACAGCATGGCTGCACAAAACCGCCGCAACACCATTTTATACTCGACACAAACTAGTGACTTGTGAAGCAGTCGTTTTCAGTGTCACTGAATCATTAGAATCAGTCGATTAAAAAAAAGATTCGCTCAAGAGAATCGTTCGGTACTGACACTGTCACTGAACTGAAATACAGCTGAACGGGTTGTGATGCGGCTCACGATCGCCGACTCCTGTTAAATATTGAGATTTTAGACATTTCCTTTCCTAAATGTTGGAGATTAACACATGTTTTCATGGAAGTCTTTTTACTTTTACTTTTTTTATCTACAGTTCGGCATTGTTTGCTTTGATTCTTTTGTCGGATATTACGATCATGACTCTTCCAGTGACGGACGAGTCTGTTGACGTCACATTTTAGTATCAGCTCATCTTATATAATCTACAGTATATTTGCCGCCATCTTCTTCTGTCTCCGTGTATCGGCATCTTCTATTATTTCCGGGTCAAAGGTCAGATGTGGGATCTGCAGAGCACAGATCCAGTTGAACGTGCACATGTAATCCCATCGTGTGGTCAGATTTAGTCTAATTTAAGGTGGACTGACATGTTTACATGCGTTTCCATTGTTTTCTCTAACGTCATGTCAGCGTACCGACAGACTGAGACTGTGGTGTCAGGAATGTCGCAGGACAGTCGCACAGGTGTCAGGTGTGTTACCCGTCAGCCACTACTTCCTCTGAATTCCAGCCCGGGGGAAAAAAAAAGCCTAGGGGCAGCTGATCATTTCCACCCCAAAGGGTCCAGCAGCAGCCTCTGAAAAAGAAAAAGAAAAAAAAAAAAGGTCTTTATTGTGCGGCACTCCTTTCACTGACTGCCTCAGTAATCACCTGTCAGGGGAAACGGAAGGAATCTCCTCTTAGTGAGTCTTTAGAGATGAGCCCTGACGTTTGACCCTGATGTTTTGAAAGTGAAGAGGCGGAGAGGCTGCGGAGAAAAGACAGGGAGACGAGGCAAGCCGAGTGAAAATACGCCGCAGCGGTCTTTTCTTTCCTTTTCTTTTTAACAAAGGCCTGCAACACGTCAGACATCTGCAGTCACAAAAAAAAGGGGGGGCACATGTCTTGTTTTGAGTTCCCCAGGACATCCTATACTCACTGCAGGTGCAACATGCACGCTAACAGAGATTCAGCATTCCTTCAAATCCAAATAAACATCAACGAATGTGTTCCGTGAATGCTCTTTGACAAACAGGTGCAGGTAAGGCCTCTCGCGTCTCGGTCAGCAGTGCGATTAATGAGAGCTACACCTACAGGAAAGCAGTTAATTGGGGGGAAAAATTAGTGCCGCTCTCCCTAAACGCCACGTCTCCCGTCACCTGAGTCAGCAGAGAGAGAGAGAGAGAGAGACACGAGCGTTCAGGACGAGGAGAGGAATCTGCAAATCTGAAAAAACAAGAGTCTCTGTGGAGTGAGCAGGAGACTGTGAGGAGGGGGAAGGAGTCGACAGATTCACGGTGCTGCTGCTGCTGCTGCTGCTGTAGTAAAAGGTGTTGGAAAATCTGAAGTGCAATTTAATTATTATTGTCTGTTTGCTTGTTTTCTGCAGCCGTCTGTTCTCCTCAGCTCACACTACAAACGACACGTGGTTAACTGCTGATCATGGAAGCGGGCGATAAATCATACAGCGTCGTCACACGCGGCCCGATTCAGTTTCAATTCGGCAGCGGTAAAAACACGCTGCATTGCAAATGACGGCCTTAATTAATCAACCACGGAGAGAGACTCGCATTTATTACACTAGAAAATTACCCGGCGCCAGACGTTTGTTTACAATTCACACTTAATATTCAGATAACTGAAATGTAGCGGGCTAAAGATGAGTGAGTGGGCTAAGTAGTGGCGGCTGCACGAGGCAGGACACCAACGGGACAACCAGAATTTAAAACTCGGTGAGTTTTTAGGGAGAAAATTAAGTTTTAAAACTTAAAAAAAAAGCAAGAATACGGTTCACAAACCTACATTTTGTGGTCTAAAGACTGAGCACACGTAGATGATTTTAATATTTAACAATGAGTTCTCACAACAGCCGTTCTAGAGCTGCAACTAGCGATTATTTTTATAATTGATTAATCACGTAATCGTTTGGTCCATAAAATGGTGATCAGTGTTTGACAAAACCTGGAAATGATGGAGCTTCGATGTTGACCTCAAACACTGGGAACATCTAGCCAGGAGCAACCTGCCTGGAGAAGAATGTCCGGTGTGCCAAAGATTACTCCAGGCTCAGATTGGCCTTCATAGTCCTCTATACACCCACGAAAACCCACAAACTGAGACATGCAATGGTCATCATCAACTCCCGACTAAAGGCTCATGTTACCACATCAAAGGTTTGTCGTCTGCCGCTGCCAACACCACTCACAAGACAATCCAGACTCCTTTGGAACGACCTACCGAGCGCTACCAGAACGGGGGCATCCCTGTCTATCTTCAAGAAGCTCTTGAAGACCCAGCTCTTCCAAGAGCATCCTCTGTCCTAGCACTTACCTATACCCCCTTACCCTGCACCACCTCCTGCACTTGGATCAGTCCACTGTTCACATCTAGTGGAGTTCTTTCCAAGACTACTTCTATGCAGCTTATTCCTCTTTTGTAAGTCTGCTAAACGCCTTCAATGTAAATAATGGGACGAACAGGGACAAGGACGAGCTAGCTTTTTTTTCTTAAAGTGCATCAGTGAATAATGCTCTTGATGAAATACTTTCATTATGACACAAACAAATAATGAGTTGGATTGATGCAACTGACAGAGTGCTCGATGACTTATAGTGCGTTCCGTTTTGATTCGTCTGACCTGAATTGACGTACCAGACGCCTCCACCGATGATCCCACATGTGGCTTCTTCTTCTTGAATCGCACTGCGTTCCCATGGCAACTGTGCAAACACAACTAATCAACACAGATCACGACAAACGATAAGGCACTGACAGTTGAATAATAATAATAATAATAATAATAATAATAATAATAAAGACGGGGCACCATTTATTTTCTTTATACACTGCACAGTAATTCAGAGTGGTGTACTTTGACGGAGTTGGAAACATCTGCAGTGACAGTGATTTTAGTTACAGGCAGCAAAACACATTTATAGAACTTACAACCACTTATTAATGATGTTTTCAATGTGTGCGTCTGCAACGGGGGATAAATATAGCAACAAAAAAAACAAAAAAACAACAAATGTCACAAATTAATTGGATGAATTCAACAATCTGTCATGAAATTGTGTATCGTCCACAAGTTCCAAAACAGCTGCATAAGCTTTTATGATCCTGCAAAACACACCTTAGCTGCTATTTTCTTGTTAAAATGTTTCAAAAAAACAACAATTTGGCTAAAGTTTTAGCAGGAATTAAATGACACGTTCCCATCCTTGAAGTCAGGAAGGGTCCTATTTTTTTCCTAGGTGCTTCTCAAAGTCAAGGATCCTACCAATAAGTAGAATAGTTGAATAGATCAGGGGTCTAAAAACTCAAATGACAGAGCGTCTAATCTGGTCAGGAGGGGCCGGTCTTTCAGAATTTCAAAATAAAGTGCAATTCACAATAGTAAATGTATTTATAATGCAAAATTAATCTGTGAACAAAAACCATACAAATGTTCTTCAGTACAAGTTGATATAGAATGGCGGGTCGCATAGGGCCCACAGGCCACAGGTTTGAGACCTCTGATAATAAATGGTGGCTGAATGATGTCTCTAATAATCTGAATCCAGAAGAAGTCATATTTAGATTATGATAGTTGCTAATATAATCTACATCGCATCCAATGCTGAGAAAACGGGCATCATAATCTGATTACAAACTAAAATGCAAACACTACACATTATCAGTCAATGCTTTTTCAATGACAACAGTTAACAGCAGAATATTCCCACCCACGTAAACATACCGTATTCTTCACATTAATGGCTCAAGAGACACAAAAAGCCTGAATTCTAAACAGAAATACTGAAACATACGCCCTCAATCCCGAGTTCATTCACAGCGTTAAAACAAATAATCTAAACCACAGCGACAATAATTCAGTTTTAAAACAGGGATTTTCCTTGATTATCCTCGACATATTAATCGTTAAAAGAAAGAAAAAGAAAAACATTCTATGCCACGCTGATAAAACCCCGTCTTACAACCATATTGTGATCGTTTGACATTATATTCTTAATAAGTGTCCATGTTGCATCCCTGATATTAATTTATAAAGGTGTCAGGACGGTATCACAATATTCCCCCGTGTCTCACTACTTAATTAACAACCGTTTCAGTGCAAATGACACGAATTCCCAGCATGCACTGCTGTGTAAACGTATGTTTAATCCTCCACGGCTAATGCAGCCAATTTTACCACCATTCATTCCCAGGCAGTTTGAACAATGCCCAACAGCGGGTCCCTATCTCAGCGCGCCGGGCTGCAGGGATCACTCACAGGCCTTTGTTGTATGTCACCATCTCACAATGCGTCGCCATGGCGATCTCCGGCTCCAACTGATCCACGCGGATCTGTGGGAAATCGCAGAACAAGGAGGTCAATACGTTAAGTGGAATTATTTTGGCATTTTGGCCGTCAGACAGGACTGGACAGGTTTATATACAGCGTTCTAAAGTGCAGGCTCTATATAATCGTACACAGACCGTCTTACGAAGCCGTTTTCATTTGCGAGCAAATAATTCTTAAAGACTCTGAATGTTCCGTATTTACTGCTAATGTGCAAAAAGAGACAACTTGGCAGATTACAGTCTAATTTGAGGCTTGCATCTCCCAATATTTGAACCAGAGACAGATGGCTGCTGGAGTTGGAGGCAGAATCCTAATCAGACATCTTGGTAGGTGTGAAATGGGGAAGTGGGACAAATTGAGTAGGCGGGGGGTCCAGGGAAGCGGGGGCATTCATGTTGCTTTTTGGGGAGTTCTTTCTTTCTTTTCTTTTTTTTTCCGTTTTCCTTCGTCTGCTATCCTAGCAAAAGTGCAAAAGGGACTTGAGAGAAAAACAGGCCCCTCCGTGGAGTGCGAGGCAGCTTTTCACAGGACTGTTGGCGGCACATATGTCTGAAGTTTTTTCTGCCATATGGCTGTCTGAGCTATTTCCAGCGGTAATTAAATCCTAAACATTTTAAAGCCAGGGCCGGTTGGCTTGTGTCAGCATGTCATTTGGCAGAGGGAAGACAAAGCGAGAGGGAGACGGAGTGGAAGACGAGGGAATCGGTGAATGAGCGGAGAGACACAGTGAAGTCAAGACGTCAGGCTGGATGGCATCGGCGGGTGAAGGCAGGAGAGACTCTGGCACGGGTCGCAACAGAGCGGGTCACGTCTCGGAGGGCTGCGCCTCATTAGGAGAGAGAACCTCCATTCAGCTTGATGGGAAACATTGAGGGAGGTCAGGAGACGCCGGTCATCAGCATCAGTCACTGAAACTCTGAGTCATGGCAGATCTGAGCTGAGCAGTCGCATATCGAAGACGCAAATGAACAAGATCACTCAGTAGAGAACAGACTTAGAGACTTTGTTGCCTGTGTTTTACACACCTGACATTTTTACATTTACATCCACTAGACCCAGAAGACTTTCTGAATCTGTATGGAAATTCATCTGCTTATAGCTATGACCATCTTACATAAGCATGACGACATCCATTCTGGTCTGAGAAGATGTCGATGAGACATATAGACATCTGAACTTAGTCTAACGGTAAAGTGTCTGTTCCTACATACACTTACTTTTAATTATGTTCAAATCCGATTAATTTTGGAACATACTTGGGTGATCCATCATAAAAAAATGGATTTGTCAAAAACTGAACTCGAGACGGGCATTCACCCGTTCACTCACGCGTTCATACAGCCCATCCATGTGCAGCGCATTTCCTGTCACTCACTTTTCACACCCATTCACACAAGCAAGTTGTCTTTCGAGCTGAAAGACAACTTGCTCTACCACTGAGCTACCGTCGTCTCATCAATTGTGGTTTTTCAAGAGGGTGTTTCCCAAAGTTTCCATAGGGAAAGCTACTTTTTTACTTAAGTACAATTGCGACAACAGCAAATTTGTCCATAATATAATGTTTCTGACTATTTTCACTGCAATTCTCCAGCTGGTAGCAGCAACAACTACACGTTGATAGATAGATTACTTGTCATTTAAAACACAAACGCACAGAAAAAAAACTGAAATAAAGTCACCGAATTGAATCTCTAGGAATGACTGATCTAACCTACTTGTTATCATGGTCTGTTATACTGATCTCACCACTTTTTTACACATTTTAAAAACATACTATTTGTTTTTTTCCCAACTGTGTGATGTTGGGATGAAATGAATGAATGAATTAATTAATTAATTAATAAGTTACACAAGTAAATATTGTATATAAACACACACGCACTATATGCAAGGATATACATGTAAATATACACTTTATACATACAAAGTTAGAATGACGCACAGACACACTTTCTTATAGACGTAATGCATTCCTCAGCTTCTCACACTATACTTAAACAGATCAGTTAATTCCCTGACCTTAATCCTAATCCTAACCTAAAGTCTAACTCTAAACAAAGTCTCAACCCTCAAAAAGCCCTTTTTGGGACACAAAAAAACAACATTTTGACAGTGTGTGGAAATGCTTTGACGTCCTCAGTGTCAAAACGTCCTTTGTTTTGACCCAGAATTTCTACTAATAACTCAGTGTGCAAAGCCGAATCTTTGAGGACAGACATGCATGAAATACCTGGGACATCTGTGGGAAGAGACTGATGGCGAGAGGCAGCGCGAGACCAAACGCAGCGAGACACACCAGACTGTGGACGGGAAGGACGAGCCTCCGCCGCCTCTGCAGGAGGGGAAGCCTGGTGGAGACGCAGGAGGACAAAGAGACACTTTTGACTGTTTTTGACTTTACAGTGAACATGTACAGGAAAATGCATCTTCAGATCTGGTGGTGGAAGTGGAGAAGAAAAATTAGAATGTCACAGGGGACAGTTTATCAAAGACAACACGGTTTCAGATGCAGGTTTTTGTGGTGACCAAAAGGCACGGTCTATTATGAGAAGGAAACACAAACCAATCAAGTGAACGCAGGGATTTCTACTCCAAAAAAACAACAATTTTCAGACATCTTAAAGAAAATAGTCAGTGATTTTAAGCAAAATCACTATTTTCACTGTAATACTCACACTTTGAAAAGCTATTTCTGATAGATATACGTTTTTATAAATGATTTTAAACTACATTCACAAAAAAATATGATGTTAATGGCTGGAATAAGTGGAGAAGCAACAAATCAACAATCTTAGAACATGATTTTGAAAGACAACACGGTTTCAAATGCAGGTGTTTGTGGTCACCAATTGCACGGTCCATTCAAAAATATTCAGAAATTAAGGATAGCACATAGCACTGTAACTACAGTAAAGTGAATCAGGAAGTGAATGAATTTAAGACTTATAGATTATTCTTTGAACATCAAATAACAACTTTCATATGATTATTATATGATTGTGTGATGATCTAAAAACACTTTTCTGTCACACTGAACACCTTAAAGAGTCAAATCTTATATCATAAAGCAAGTTTTCCTTCTCTGCAATTCATATGCAGAATTTGACATTTTTATCATTTATAACAAACAACACACAAACACACAATCAACTCTTTCTCTTTTTTGAGGCGACAGATTTTTTCGAGCCCCATCTCCAGAAATACATTTTCTGGTCTCGGTCTCATGTTTGTCTTCCCTCCTCGCTGGCCTCCGTAGGATAATCCCCTCTTCAGTGTGTGGGACAGCGAACTCAGCAGGAGCTTGAGAACGAGCCGCTCAGTCTCTCCTCCACCAGCGACGCCTCTCCCCCTAACGAGGAGAGCTACTGCCTAATGAGGGAGCTCATTAACACATATGGCTGCCATGGTTTAATTAGGCTACACACACACACACAGAAATGTGCACATACACATTTTAGAGAACTGGATTACAAAGAGGGAAAAGTCGAGTTGTGAGGTATGAGAGAGAGAGAGAAGGTAGGATTTGGGACATGTGAAAGGATGAAAACCTGAAAATCGGCTCGTAAACTGTACAGCGTGTACATTCCCTTCCCTTCTGAGTGCATTGGAGAAGCTCTGTCGCCTTCAGTGGGCCCCATAACTCAAAGGTTTGTCCACTGTGGGCTACTGTAAAAACATGGCCTACATCGAGCTGACCATGCAGGCTCCTGATATAAATAGAAAAGGCTCAGGAAAAAAAACAATTTATAAAGTCAGAAAGCTAATTTTTTTAACGCTTAGCAAACTAGGGTGGCACAATATTAACGGTACGATATCGGAAACGGCCGATAACGGCTTTAAAATGTGTTAGCGTAATTGGCAAACTTTTGATTTTTACTAAATACCTAATTGATATGAGAGGGAATGGTAATTTTTACATAATTACTCTAATTTTCTTTTCAATAACATATATAAATGGGTTACTGTGATTGTTTTCTTCAGTCCGAAGAACATGAGTATAGCTCAAGACAATATTTAATCTAAAATGGTAATTTGACGCATGTTTTGAATTGGACACGTATTGCGATTTTGATAAAATTTCGATGAATTGTTCAGCCCTATATGAAAGGATCGCCAAAAATACGAGACTGAAGAAGCCGCCACCTGCTTGACATCTATGCTCTCGCACTCATCGTCAGCTTTTATTTATTATGTTTATTTCTTTTGCACAATGAAGAAAATTTACATGTACATCTGCTGCGACATGGGTATGGAAATAATATGTTAATTTTACTACAGAAGAGATGAAATGATCTCTGATGTGGGCTTATACGTAACATATATATACACTGTATATATATATATATTCAGTGTCAATTATAGATAGATGGATGGATGGAGAGATAGACGGAATACATTGGAAAAAATAATGGACCCAGTAAATATCCTTGAGGAACCCCAAGAAGAAACATCTAAATGTGAAGTAATATTTTGTTTCAGAAAACAACACCAGTGAAAGGTCTTTATAAACTAAAGACAGGCCCTTTATTTTAGATAGATGGATAGACACAGTATTAATAGACCAACTGTCATAAAAATTAAAAAACATGAATATTTTTTAAATCTTTCAAAAACTTCTGTAAAATTAAAGATGTTATTGTTATGCCCAAATTTGAGCCGGCTTCTTCATTGAGAAGTCAATAAAACTAAACTTTTCTGTTCAGGAATGCAAGTAAATAACTATAATTTGACGTCTTAATCAATAAATAATCATGTGCTTTACTATTTTTCATAATATAATTTCAGTTAAAGAGCATCTACATACTGGTGTATCAGTTTTTGTCCTATCAACAAAATGTCAAATATCAACAAAGTTCAATATCATATCCTATAAGTAACTCTTTTAATCATTCAAATCCAGTGAAGGTTGTTTAAATGTAATTTACCTGTGGAGTGACAAAGTCAGAGACATCTTTATCATTTTACTAGGACTTTAAACTGGAGTGGCATTGTCCGCCCCGTGTAATGAAAAGCAAACTTGTCAAGACGTCAGACTATTCCTTTAGCACCGCTGATGTTGCCACTGCAGGTAGAGGCAGATGCGGACCTAAAATAAATCACAGTTTTCAAATAAACGTGTCGGTTTTGTAGCCTCACGCAGCTACTGGAGCAGATAAAGGACAGAGGCTGCTGTCACCGAGGCTGAATCTGCTCTCAGCAGTGTCATCTATCACCGAGGGGCCGCCCGCTCACACAGCTCTCTCCCCTTGTTCTCGCTCTATTGAGAGCCAGTGAAGGTGAGCTGACATGGAGGATAACTGAGCACTACTCACCCATACTCTCTCTCACACACACACTGTCTCACTCTCTCTCTCTCTCTCACTTCCTGTTGGGTCATTCAGCTGCCAGGAATCCCAAACACACACATACACACACCTGGGCAGCAGCCACCTCAGCCCTTGTGCTCGGTCGGAGCAGTCGGGACAAGTGTTGTCAGGGAGTTACGAAGATTCCATTCCAGCATTCCTCGGGCAGGCACCAGCCAGGCCATCGATCACGACAACACGTCCACATTATAAAACACGCTGCATCATTAAGACGTTATTACGGCCACAGTGGTGGAGCAGGTTCACTGACAGAGAGGGGGCTTATCAAGCTCTCACAGCACTGAGGACAAAAGGGATCTGGGACGTTGGGATACTTAAGTTTTCCCCCCCCTCTGTCCCCCATTTTTACTCTCACTCCAACCGGCTGAGGCAGACGGCTGCACATCTTCCTCTTGCAATATGATCGCTGCGTGATTGTCTTGCAATATATAGATTATCGCAGAACCGTTGTATCGTTATGTTATTGGCATCGTGGACCATGTATCGCGTATTGTATCGTGAGGTACCCCGTGATTAACACCCCGACAGGACGGTCACGAAAAAATGTTGAGAAACTGCAACCAAAATTAAATTAACTTTAAGCTTTTTGGCATTTTTGACAGATTCCTCTGTGTTTGGGATTTTACCCTTCCGTTACCAATCCTGTTGTTGCCAACAGGATCTCGTTATCGTAACTCTCAGACTGTTTGCGATATCTAGAAAGTTAAAAAACTATCAGATTCATTCTTCAGCTTCTCAGTACCGTAATTCCTAAACGGTGGAATAACTGCCAGGTATTGAAAGTGAAAGTTGGAAGTAGGAAATGGGGGCAGAAGCACTCACTCATTGAACATTTTTTGACAATTCTACAGCCATAAAATCAAAATAAATCTGATTATCCTGATGGTCATTAGAGGGTTAAAGCACAAAACTAGTGACACACACACACACACACAACACCAGTGACAAACTAGTAGAACTAAATGTTTCCATCCATACTCTCACATTTTATAGATGTTTTCACTGGAACTGCGAGTGTTATACTGAGGTTTTATCATTGTTGTTATTCAAGAGCGTCTCGGGTGACTGTTAAATGTTTCAGCTTGGACAAACTAGCTTTTTAATAAGAAAATCTAATAATTATGATACTAAAAACACATTTTTATTCACAAGAATAGGTAAATGTCAATCATTTAAAGAAGTATTTTGATTAAGCTATTGACTAAATTGGAGCATTTCATACTGTATAATATATATGTATATATACATACATATATGTATATATACATATATATGTATATATACATATACACACATATATACGTATATATACACACATATATACGTATATACGTATATATACACACACATATATATATATATATATACATATATGTATATACATACGTATATATACATATACACACATATACATATAGACACACATATACACATTTACACACATACACATATACGTATGTATATAAATAAAAGAACTTACTTTTCCAGTGTTGACATGATCATGGGAGGGAGCAACAGGATCGGCATGGGCATCACCACTCTGGTCAGGGCGGTCTCCAAAAGTGCCTGTCGTATAAAAAGCGTTTTTAAATAGACGTCAATCATTTCAGTGATGCTCATGCCTAGGTGCAAGGTCGTGTTTACAACACACGGTAAAGTGACATCTGATATGTTTTTGTTTTCCGTGGTAGACGCACATACGTACATGCCTGGCAGCGATTCTGGATGTTCCCACCACGTTCCCGTCGTCGTCGAGCACGCTGATGCCCTCCGACAGCTCCGTGTGTCTCATGAGCACCACGTTGCAGACGTTTGCACTCGCTGCACAAGAGGTGAGAACATTGGCGAGGATGGAGGCGACACTGACATATTGTATTATTTCACAAATGAGCATATTTGTCTCTGCACTCTGTGGCTGGGTGATATATCGGGCGGCAGACTGACTCACAGAAGAGGATGTTTAGGGGCTTTTCCTCCCTTTTCCTGAGGAGAACAGTTTCATGAACTCGACATCACAAGTTTCAATTATTCAGAGATCCTGGGGAAATGTTGTGGCAATATTCGGAGGCGACGAAAATGTAACGTGAAATGAAGTGTGACACCGTATACGACGACTGTGTCATGTTGAGATCACAAAGTCAAAACAAAAACTGTGAACATGGAAATAATAATAAATATCCTGAGACTTAAAGCTCTCATTGACTCATTAACTCACATTTAGGCTCTAAACCTTGTAGGACTCTTGATTTTGGATTTATCGGTTTAATAATTAGAACAAGCTCTCTGATCTTTCGGCTGCATGAACGTGACAAAGACATCATGAAGGTGACATTTGTGGATGGAACAAGCTGCTAACAACGGTGTCATGTTGAGATCACAGAATCAAAACAAAACAAACTGTCAACACGAAATAATAATCATAAAAACCCTGACACTTGGAGACATTTTTAGCTAAGTTAAATAGGTTGTATTCACCACCACTACCATGGACCTGCGTGGGAGTCGGACACTTACTTTTACTAATAACATGGCTCCTAAAAACAGATTTCAGCAACTTGACATATGTCTCACCAAATAAAATCAACATTAAGAATGTGTTTTCCTCTCTATCTTGTCAAAAAAAAAGCCCTTTTCTGCTGGAAACTTAAGTTTGCAAACCACTTTCCCTTCCCACACCAAAGTCTGTAGAGAAAATGAGTGTTTTTAGCTCACATGGACACTGGGAGCTGCTGGTCAAAGTTTGTGTCACTTTGGTAAATCTGAAGGCAGGATTTGAACATGTGAGTCGCAGAATAACAGATATGAAGTTACCAACGGCGACAGCAGTGGATTAATAACTCCCGTGAGCATTTATCTTAAATCAGCGATTTTCTCTATGGACTTTGGTGCTGGGAGTTAGCAGCTATCAAAAGGCTGTCCAACAATGAGGGAAAATGGCAAGTGGCTAAAATGAAAAAATAAAAAATATCAAAATACTGTATACGTCACAGTCATATTCCACCAACTAAACACCACTCGTGACAGAATGTAACCAAGGTGACATATGTGTCAGCAAACAGCGGAGAGCTGCTCCCCCTGCGATTTATTTACGGGAGCCAAAATGAACACAAATGCATGTTAATGCGGACGATCCTTCCTCCTCGACTCCAAACAGGACTGGGAGAAAACTCATTTTAGAGAGTTAAGTGTTTTTGCCGCGAGCCTTTTTAATTTTAACGACAGCGTTCAGAGTTATCGTGGCGGAGAGCTGCGGGGCTCGGGAATTCACTTGACTGAGTAAATAGCTCTTTTTTACCTACAAGGGGTGTTCTTTTTTTTTTTTTAGCAGAACAATTAATCGAGGCATGGACGGGGGAATTTTAAGGAACAATAAATGGAACGTGGGAATCAAAAACCCCAAGCAAGAAAATTAATATAAATTTGAGGCTGTAACCTGAAATTCTTAGAAATAATTGCATTTATGCACATTTTAATCGATGACTAAATGAATCGCCAACTATTTAGATCATTATTAAATCGGTTAGAGTGTTTTTTTTTTAATAATCAAAACAAGCTTTCTGATCTTTCGGCTGCTTGTAAGTGAATATGTTCTGGTTTCTTTGCTCCATATAAGAAAGAAACCATTCAAATTGAATTATTCTGGTTTGTGGATGAACAAACCTGGCATTTTACGGACCAAACTACCCAGCTAATCAGGAAATTAATTGAATCGATGAGGAAAGTAATCGTTAGTTGCCACCCTAAATCCTTGCATTAGATAATATTTTTGAAGGTATCTCAGATAGTAGTCCTTTATAAATCTATGACTAAGTGAATAAGCTTGACTAAAAGATATCCAAAAGAAGATAACCGCAATCCCCAAATCGTTCCTGTCTAATTCTAACTCATCTAATCCCGCAGCGGTAAACCCAAGAACATTTCACATAATTACTTCCTAAATATCACACATAATGTCAAAACAATTTCACAAGACAACAAGTTAATTGTGCCCATAAATTTGTGGCGCCGTGGCTTTTTCCTCCCTTTAAGGTCTTAATAATCCAATTGAATGACAGTCTGCGGCTTGATTAGGTTATTACAAATAAATCTAGCCTTAAGTAAGCGGAGCAAAATCAAGCGGGTGAAAACTCAAACAGCACTTTGCTTTCGCTCGCTTCAATTAGCCATTTTAATTACCTTTTATGTGGGGCTTCCAAAACAACAACAGCAACAACAATGAACAAACAGAAATCAGGTAAATGAGGCCTTGACATAGACGCCACTTTAGGGGTAATTATCCAATTTGTTTGCGGCAGCAGAGTCCTAACAAGCAGCCAATTACCAGGCAAAGGCTGCACTGTAGAAACCTGTTGATTTAATTAGAAAGAACCGCGATGGTAACGGAGGGGAGGGGTGGGGGCAAGCAAACAATTTAATTATGAGCCAGCAGCCTGGGGCATTCTGGGACACGGGTCTATACCCCTGGGTGTGACTGAGTGTTTGTGGAAGTGGCATGAAAATCAGCTTTGTGGCTCCACACATGTCTGACAACGCGAGCTCACGGAAAAGCGTCTCCAAGCCCGCGGAGGAGAAAGGAAACCGAGGAGCGGAATGAAACAGACTGCTCTGCTGTGCTTGGCTCCAATACAGCGACTAATCAGGATCACAGAGCAGTCGTGTTAAAAAAAACAATGTACAATCTAATGATTATGTACTGGAAGTGAGGATTTGTATTAAATGTCTTTTGTAATACTTATTTCTTTAAGTTTTCTGTGCAATAAAGACAGAAAAATCACTGAGGAAAACATGGATGCAAAATCTAATTTAATTTAAATTTATGGTAGGGATTCCGCTGTTAACACACGCGTGTACATTTCAAGCAATTTCAACGACATAATTCTCCAACAATGGAACAAATGTTCTTCTCCCACTGAAAAGAAATAAGCTCCCCACAACATGACTCAGCTGAAATGCTGTGGCTGGTTCGTATTTACGTTTTTACACTCTGTGCATGTAGTGATTTTATAGTTTTATCTCTCCAATGTCCAGTTCACTGATTTCATCCCTGGTAACTGGATGTTTACTTATGTTAGAATAGAGAAGAACTGAGTGATAAGTTGAAGAATGAACAACTATTGACACCATTTTTGTTGACTTAAAGCACCAGTGTGTAACATTTAGAAGGGTTTATTGGCAGGATTTGAATACACTACCCATAATTGTGTACTTTAGGCAGGGGTCTTGCTTTACGATTATGAAAAATCACTATGTTCCAACAGTGTAATAAATATTTATTTTACAGCTAGTGCTTGGATAAGTACTTTGTGAAATGTTGAGTTTGGTAAGCGTAAGAGATTTTCCGTTTTTGACCGGTATCAGACGGATAGCGACATCCTTTGTGACATTCAAAGGTCATTACAGTTTCCTTATGTGCTTGGGAAGGTGAGTTATGAGTGGAAGAGTTGCACTCTTACGCACTTTCAACTCACCCACTGCAGGGAAGGGGATGAACCTCTGCACCAACAGCCTGGTTGTTGGGCTGAAGCCGTTTGCTTTCTGGACCAACGTGTTCAGACCCACCTGAAAAACCAGACGCACGTGACCCAGACAAATCAAAAACAACATTAAATGGAATGTTGACATGATTATCCTGACCAAAATTATGATTAATGTACTTTATTATAACGTCTAAACTCTTGAAATGGCTCTAAAAACACACTTAAACCAGGTTTCCTTACGCTATGGTAAAATTAAAATCGTTATGAATAATTAGAAAGACGCAGGTTATCTCATTGTGCTCGTCACTCACGTGAAATATTAATGATTTTCCTAAATGAGGATTATCCAACATCATAAAATCTCACTGTGTGCTTTTTTTATTGTGATGCATGATATGAATCATTTATCGTCCCAAAGCTGACGCTGAATATTTAAAAAATAATAATAACAGACTTGCACAGAGAAGCACTGAAACAAAGACGAGTAAACCTTTATAAATGACATAAAAAAAGGTGTCGTCTGTGTTTGAACTCAGTGGGCTGTAATCGATGGGCTATGTGCGCTTTGATAAAACACCACCGCGCAACTGCTGCCTCCAGCTCTCCCCAGCATGGCAGGGGTTCATCAGCAGAGCGGACGTTTAATTGCAGAGCTCCTGACCCCCTCCTGGCCTGTCGTTCCGCCCTCCAGACAACTCCCCCCCCCCCCAAACACACACACACACTTGCATTTTTTCTTTTTTTCCCCTTTTTCAAATTTCCTGGTTACTTCCATTGTCAGGTCCGAGAGCAGCAGCCAGATAAGCTGACAGTCAGAGCAGTAATTGGCCTGGTTTGAGCCCAGTGTCCACACTTAAGCACGTGTGTGTGTGTGTGTGTGTGTATAGATCATACTCCGTCTGTAGATATGTGATGACTTAAAGGTAAGACGTGACAAAGGGTAAAATAAAAGTGAAATAAAACATTTATACTGATAATCGACTTCTTCTTCTGTCAAAATAACGCAAAACCTTTGGTTTTTGATCAAAAGAGCTCGGGTTAGACAGCAAAAAGAGATATATATCGTGTATGGATATACAATAGAGACATCAATGGAGATGTATTATTATATAAAGAAATAAAGATATATAGATGTACACGGTATAGGATTGATAGAGCGAGACAAGTGTACGGTAGCTATATATATATATGGATGTATGATAGAGACATCAATAGAGATGTTTCATAGAGCTGAAGATAAATGGATGTACGAAAGAGTTATTGATGTATACATGTACAATAGACCTATAGCTATATATATATATAAGTTCAATGTGCAGATGTATGTATAGGTATATAGATGTACAACAGCGATATCAACATGAACGATAGAGTCGCAGCTCAATAGAGATAGCAATATGTATAGATGATTGATAAAGACATAGCTATTCATAGATGTGTGGAGTTATCAAATATACAGATGTATGAGACATCTGTATATAAACAAACAAGTGCGATATGAATACACAGATATGTGATAAAGACATTATACGTAGACGTACGATAGAGATACAACTATATATAGCTGCTCAACAGAGATAAAGCTATCTATAGATAGAAAAATCAATATATATATATATATATATATATATATATATATATATATATATATATATATATATATATATATATATATATATATATATACGTAAAATAGAGATATAGCTAAATAGAGATAGCAATATATAGATGATTGATAAAGACATAATAGATGTCAACATACAGATGTATGAGACTGTATATCTGTATATAAACGAACAATGCGATATGAATACACAGATATAGGTACCCGTATATAAATGTACGATAGAGATACAACTATATATACACACATTTACAAGAGACATATAGATATTAACATATAGCTGGACAACAGCGATAAAGCGGTCTATGGATTTACAAGAGATAACAATACATAGCTGCGCGATAGAGATATAGCTAGATGTACGGTAGAGATAGCACTAAATAGATGTAGCATTATATATAGATGTACGAGACATTTATGTATAAATGTACGATAGAACAACTGAATAGATTTACAATAGACATCAATATATAACTGTACCACAGAGGTGTAGCTATTTATGATGTAATAATAATAATAATAATAATAATAATAATACATTTGTATTAATTATATAGCACTTTTAAACGTTGCACATGGACACTTTTTTACACTCGTTATTAAATGGTCCTAAAACAAACGTAGGCAAGAAAAATAGAGATATATACACAGTAGATATAGAGACAATATAAATATAAATTAAACACAAAAATAAGCGTGATAATGACAACAATAATGAGTGGTTTCACAGCACACTCACAGCAATGGAGACGGCACTTGTCACAGCTCCGATGTATCCCTGGACAAATTTAGAGATTGGCGCTGGCTAAAGTGAGAGTGAAAGAGAAGTGAGAAAACAATATGACAACAGCTCATACCGCAGGCAACTGTTCCTGCATATGCTACTCTGTCCAAATGGGACTTTATTGCAGACACTGTTACCTTGGAGGCGTTGCGGTTACAGTAGTTAACGCAGGCATTGTGACTCTGATTTAGCCACTGTGGAAAAATGAGGATAAGTTGGTTAGTAAATGTTCTTCTCTCAGACAGTGACTTTCAACTGTCAACTACAGGTGCGACAGCAAGAGGGGGCCATGCCGACGTAGATGAGGCAGGCAAAGGGCCACAATATTTGTTTTAAACTCAATAATAATCATTAAATGCCATGTAGGGTTGCAAATAACGATTGTTTTATAGTGGATTCATCTGTTGAGCATTTTCCAGATGAAACGAGTAATCGTTGGTGCATAAAATGTCAGAAAATGGAAATAATGTCTCTGTTTGTCCACAAAAATTATGTCTTTGTTCACTTTTCAATATTCACATCCTTAAAATAGTTTGATTTACGATTTTTATTCAATAATCGATTTTTTTTGTGACTGATACATTTCCTGCAACTCTTTCAAAATAAAAGTCTGGCTTTGTTTCACTAGTTAAATGCTATTTATGTGAAGGTGTGAAAGTAAAGTACAGTAAATTTGTGTAAAGCGCCGTCTCTTTATAGGTCTCACCACGTCGGACTTTGAACCGACTCTTGTGAAACAATATGTAGTCCACTTACCTGCCAGAAGATCGTCGATGCCAGCGTTTGATTTGGGAGGAGGAGGCCAACAATCTGCAGGACAAACCTTTTATCAGTCAATCCAAAAATGAAACGAATAATAGTATATGATACATTATTCGGCAAGTTAGTATATATGGTCTTACCACTGGTGTGCCAAATGGAATAAAACCTGTTAAAAGACAGCCACTGTTACCACCTTACACTCATAACTGTCATTGATGAATTGTACAGTGTCATATTTTGTAGATTTTTGACAGCCTGTGTCTAAATCTTTGGCCCGTACAGGTTTGACAGACCAAGAGATAATATTTATATAGCACCCCACATTGGTCCCGACTAGTTAATTGATGCTGTCCTTCACTCCACTCCCTCGTTCAATCCTCATCCCAACATCTCTCTAACACCTCAACGTCATCTCATGAGAAAGGTGAGACTTTGCGACTGGACCAGAAATACTTGGGTTTTGCTCGTTCAGAACGTCTCCATCACCGTGGGAGAGCGATTTTAATCAGCGCCCAGCTGAGCTTGACCTTTTCAACGCTCGAGAAAACCTGAGGAGCCCCGTCGAGCGGTGACAGTTCCCAGGGTGAACGACACCTCCGTGTTGGACCACATAACAAGCCCCTAGATCCCACTCCACCCAGAGGCTTCCGCGCCGAGATACCGTACCCGACATCCGAAAGGGCATCGGGATCTTCTCCCCCGTGTCAGGATGGATGATTGCCTGTAATGAAAGCGTACCGATCAGAATCAGGTGATAATGAGTGCACGATGATTGGGGTGAGTGGAGTTCAAATGTTTAAAGAGGAGTTTTACTTTGGGGGTTAAAACACGTGCAGGAAAAGTTTTGCATGTGCTTTGAAACTAATTGCGACCGACTTAACGTGAAATAAACAAGACAGAAGTGCAATTAACGGTACAAGTAGCAGAGTGGCAGCCAACTTAAAATCCCATGTAGGGGTTTGTGAGGTAGCTTCAGCTTTCCAAGTTGGTAATCCGACTAAGAACTCAGAGATTACGACTTCCAACCACAACTGGAACGCATCCTTAACCTACGAGCCGAGGGCACCACCTCCAAGTGGAGTTCTGGCTCCGGAGTGGATAAAATTACACCACAAAACTACTTAAAGCTGCCGTCATGTGACATCTCTTTCACTACATATTGGGAATTGGGAACATTCCAGTTAAAAAGTCAGTAAAAACATGGAAACATATCTCTTGGTGCATGTGCAGAACGCCATGTCCGACTCCAGTCCGACTAAGCATAGAGTAATCAGACTATGAATCACATTATCCAGGTATGTTAGTCTGACTAAGACCAGCTCGATTTTAGTCTAACCCTAACATGTTTACATGACATTAAGTAAACCTAATTCTTGTCTGCGTTCCGACACCATCTGGGCTTCTCTGCTCAAGACTCGGATGAGCGGTAGAAGATGGATGGATGAAAACGATTCACAAGGACACACAATGGACATGCTTATATTAGGGACAGACAGAAACATTTTACCTGCTTTATTTTCTGAGCTTCCCAAAGCTGTCGAGATTAAAACAAAAAGGTGTGTTAAAAAGAGGAAAGGGGTTTACACAGGTCAGCGGATTTAGGCTTTTATTTATTTATCTATTCATCAGTCAATTTATAAAGAGGGACATTATGCTTGTAAACTACTGGAAATCAAGCGTTACTTGGCCAATCAACTCAAGTCCTTGAGTCTTTACCTGAGCATCTGTCACATCTGGAGACAGAGTTCTTCGGCTGAAACTGTCGAGTAGCTCGACACACTCCTGCAGTCGTTTCTGGATTAAGAAGAAAAGGATTTCAAGTTAAAAGTGAAGCCTGGACAGTTTTATCCTGGAGACTCTATGCTCGGACATTATTCTTCGTTTCCGCTGTTTAAGCCACGCGGCTCAACATGCAGTAATTGTGTTTTAACAAAAACTTTCATGCTGATTTTCACTTGACAAACGGGGTAATGAGCAGCTTTCTGTGGTGTGATCATTGTCTAATGTCGGGCAAAATACAAGGTCATGAGGCCCAATTTGCTCTAATGAGCTCACCATCTGTGTGTGTGTGTGTGTGTGTGTAAAATCAGGTTCATCCCTGTTCCACTCTCGTCATTAAGGGCAAGTTGAGGCTACGCCTGGCCCAGTAGGGTGCAAGTGTGTGTGCGCCCGTGTGTGTGTGTGTGTGTGCATATACTTTCTCCACCCATCACAGCTGCCCCACATGTCCACACCTCTTCACATCCCAGAAACTACTCCTGCTATTACTGTCACCAAAGAGCCTGCTAACAGCTTCATTACCCAGAGCACCAGAGCACTGATGACTACACACACACACACACGCACACACACACACGCACACGCACGCACGCACACCTATCCCTTTAAGGACTTGCATTGACTTCCATTCATTTGGACAGCCTCCTACACAAAGCCTCCTCCCTAACCTTAACCATAACCAGGTAATGACTAACCCTAATCTTAACCCAACCACAATTCATAGCCCTAAACTTAACCAGTTTCTCAGAAATTAGGTTCTGTCTCATTAGGACCAGGTTTTGGTCTCCATGGTCAGGCCCACTTGTCCTTATAGAGACCAAAAGCTGGTCCCGACAAGGTCAGTGTTTATATAAGTAAGTCCTAAAGTACTTTTAACGCCTTGACTTGAGCTATTTGCTATTTTATTCCACCCTGTGTTGTATTTTACTGTTTTATTTGCATCTTTTGTTTTATTTCAAAGTTAACAGTTTTAGACTTTAGATTTTTTCTTTTCATTCCACCCTGTGTTGTGTGTTTTATTGTTGTATTTGCTTTTTAAATTTTATTTTCCTTTTATTGTGAAGCACTGTGAGCTGCAATCCTTGTATGAAAGGGTGCTATACAAATAAAGTTGATATTTTTTATGTAATTGGTTTTAATTAAGCAAGGATTTTAAGAAATATAAAGAAACATTTTCTTTATAAAAAAATACTTTAAATTTAAACCAGCTATTAGTCACCCAGTGCCCTTGCCTTAACCTCACCTAACCCTAATCTTAATAAACTTAAAAAAAACAAAAAAACTATTACATTTCAACTGAAACACACATTTAAAGAAGGTTAGGATCAGTTTTTCCTCAAACCAGATGCAAGTAATAAACAATTCAGTGTCCTTACCTCTGAAACGAACAGGGTGCTGGGGTCAATCACGTCCAGGAAGTGTCTGAACCGACCAAGAAACGTGCTCTAGGACAAGATGATAGAAAACGTCATCCTAAATGCGACATAAATGAAGAAAGGCTTCGTGAACAACAATAAATTATTAATATTTGTCTCACACAACCAATAACTAGGATAAATGACCAAACATTTCAGGAAATTCATAAAAATAGGCCAAAATCATACCTCTATGACCTCTATGACCTTGACCTTTAACTTTTGGCACTGAAATATGTATTCAAATTAACACTTGCACCAGATTTGAAGGGGTTTTCTCAAGACATTCTTACAAAAACACGCACATGGCATGTGAGGAACAACCTAATAACTGTGCAAAAGCATAAAACTTTCACAATTTCCACATGTAATCACTGAAATATCCAAGGTGGGATGAAAACCTTTACAAAAATGTGACTTTTTCAATAGTATAAAGGGAAAATAAACTTGTTTTTAAAAAAAAAAAATCAAATATAAGAGCCCAGACCAGATTTCAGCTGTGGCACAGTAAACAGTCGTGTTACAGCGAGCCAGATGTTTTAACACAGCAGGTGGAGCCTCCTCATTAATGCGGCTGACAAACTGTTTCTTATGTGCATCTTTTTTTTAAGGACTCAAATCTTCTCACACCATTTGCAATTAATTCCTGTAATGACTGTTCCAGAAACACATTTCAATCATTTAATCATTACCGAGCATAAGGAATAATAATGAATAATGATTTAGAAAGATGCGGCGGCGCTGCACGCAGCCTCCGAAGCCTCCTCCCTCGCCGGCTTTCGCTTTAATTACACTAACTGCTAATTTGGATGAAAATCTGGTCTGTGACTCACTGCAGCTCCTCGTGATTTCCTGAACATATGGATGCATGATAAAAACATGAAGGGGGGTTGAAATAGTTGTCAAAAATCTGTTTAATTCGCTTATTTACAAGTTTCATTCAAACTTGGCGAGTTTGAAGTGATGCTGGCGAGTGACAGAGAACAGGTGACTCTTCTTTACCTGCTTCACTGGTCACCTGTCACCTGTCTATGACCCAATTTTGCCAGTTAAAAAGTTTCAGCTTGTCTCATATTACAGCCATACTGTACAACAACATGGCTGCCAAGTGTTTTCTCGATTAATTAGGTACTTGTTTGGTCTCTACAATGTCAGAAAATGTTAAAAAAATAAAGTTTCTCAAACCAGGAAATTATGATTATTTTGCCCACAAACCATTTATTTGCTATAATGGGCAAAGAAACTATTCACATTTAATAAAAAGGAATATCAGAAAGCGAGTTTTAAATCTTAAAAGAAAGATTCAAAAGGATCAATTAATTCAATAATGGTTGCAGCCCTATTTATTAGTCAGTAAAAATTACTACAATCAAAATAGTCACCAACTAATCCTTTTGCCTGTTTTGCACTGTTAGAAAATACATTTCATAAAAAAAACAATATGATATTTAAGTCATTTTAGCCCATTTCTGCCAGTGAAATGTTGTTTACTGTTTACTAGCATCGCACCTACGGGCTTCCGTAGTTCTCTGAGCTCAAAGTTCTTGTCACCGCAGCTATGTTTACTTTTCAGGTCTTACGAGTTTCTAAAATGTCACATTAACACAGTAAAACTGGCCGCAAAATGTTTAAATTGTTGATTTACAGTGTTATAGTCTTAGTTTTATTGAAGACGAGGGCATTTTGTGCTTTTTTTTACACATTAAAAACACACTTCTTGTTAGCTCTAACCAGACAAAACACATGTTATTATTTGTTGACACGCAGAGTGGAGGCTGTTTTACACAAAATTGCAGACACTGGATGTAAGTTTTATTCCCTGACATACAGCGTTACACTGGGTTTTATGTAAAGACGTGCAGGTGGAGCAACAGGTTTTCTATGAACATATGGAGAAAACGTACGTATAACGGCATAAATAGAGTTAAAACACATAACAATACCTGGTCGAAACGGGATTTGCCCAACTGGAAACTCGGGTATTCAGACATGTTGTTGCCGCTGCAGTATTTTTCTTGTCTTCCGTCTGAGTTTACAACAAACTTTTCACTTTTTAAAACACACACACACACACACACACACTGCAGCTGCGGAAGTGGCGGCAAACCAGCTGTTCTGGCCCGAGTTGCATTATGGGAATTGTCGTTCTTTACCAGGGGATAGTCAGAGAACGACAGTTCCAGCAAGACATCTGTTTCTGTGGTGTAAAAGCAAACAGGGGGTAGTATTTTTGCATCACCTGAGAGTAGAAGTTGTGAAAATACGAGTTTTTAAAGTTATAAAGGTGATTGAAGCAGTGACAGGTGCTGGTGCTGGTGGTAGTGTTGGTTTAAAGAGGACTACATAGCCCCCTAGTGGTGGGTCTGGGTTATAATCAGCAAGTTTTTATGAATCACAAGTTGTTTATGATCAGGCACTATGATAAGACAAACTATATATGATTCTATTTATAACTCTTCCTCAATGGTCTATTATTAGCTCTCCTCATTAAATAATTGATAAATATGTTGAAGGTTAAACAAGTTTAAGTTTAAGGTAAAAGTATATGATTTGTTTCACTTGCTCATATTTCATTCGTTATGTAATTTTTTTTAACCTTACCTTGAATCTCTGACCTAACTCTACCAGTTATTTTGTCATTATGTTATATTTACATGACTTAAACAAAGATACATTAGACCGGGATATGTCACTTGTGTGTTCATTTTTAGCAGGGAAATGAGACAAAGCAATAAAATAACGGTTGTCTGACTCAGTTTTACATGAGATTATTTGTCCCTCAGTGAGGAAAAGTCTCTAAAGACTGACAAAAAAAGAACGTATTTAAATAACATGAATATAAAATAAGTAAACGAAGATAATATGAATAATTTAGGTAACTTGGAACTAGATGAAAAATGGATGAAGTTCTCAAAAAAACCATTAAGGAAAACAAACACTGAAGAAAGATTTACCACCAAACATACAGTGAGCAAGAAACACAAAATATTCTTTATTAAATATACAAAATTTGTGAAACAGAATTGCATCACGAATTGTAAACTTTCCAACCTCACACACATCCTTACGCACATTCCACTGGCTACACAATCGAGGACAAAAATACAATCAGTTCAAACTTAAATTAAAGAAACGAAGAAACAAAGAAAGGACTTGTTTGCTTTTTTTCAAAAAATGGAAGACATGGAAGAGGACTGCGCTTCGTAAGTGCCGAGTCACATTTAATATGCCTCTACAGTCGTCTATGCACGTGCTATATGCGAACGCACAGCGGACGTGACGTGGTGAGGAGACGGTTATGGAACGACGATTCTGTGCGCTTCAAGCTCGCGGGGCTATTCGTGGTGTCACAGACGGCCGAGTGCGAGAATCACAGAGCGACTAACGAAAGTGCAGTGAACATCTAACTATACCGATATCACACAGACAGGTATACGGGATTAGATTACAACAAATTTACCACAAAATCAAAATACACAAATTGCAAATTGAATTTAATCATTCAAAAATATTCAATTTTATTTGTTTGAAAATACACTTTTTGTTTTTGCGTTTGCACTCCCTGATTTGTTCTTTGCGCCGTGGTTTTTTGTTTGCGATTCTGGCCATGGGCGGGGCTTAGGAAGCTGCCTGCTGATTGGCTACCGAGTTTTGGCGTGACACAGCTCAATGGACCGGAAGTAGTCATAAGCTTAGAGTCGCTGTATGTCTGGAACTCATTCCCCAAGTTTTCCCCGTCGACATCAGACAAAATAATTGCAGGTATCTAACGTGACGGACAGTGACTCGGTAGCCAATCAGCAGGCAGCTTCCTAAAGCCCCGCCCATAGCCAGAAACGCAAACAAAAAAATAGGCGCAAAGAACAAGTGAGGGAGCGCAAAGACAAAAACAAAAAGTGCATTTTCAAAGAAATGAAATACTACATCTTTGAATGATTAAATCGATATTATATTTGTAATTTGTGTATTTTCATTTTGCTCAATTTGTGAAAAGTGTTGTTTGAAAATATCGACACTAATCTAATTCCATACAGGTACAGCAGAGTCATTTTTCTGATGATTAAGTAGTGCAAGAACATCCACAAACGCTGTTAAATGTGGCATCGTCATATCAGAATACTTCACGGTGAATCAATCTGCTCCAGAGATTTAAGTTTCAAGGCTTGTTTTTTTTGTTGTTTCTTTTTCTTTTCTTTTTGGCATGTCACAGGAAAAAAGTACGCATACAATTATGTTTTTTTTTTTGTGCAAGTGATCTAAACAATATCATAACAGAAAGCATCAGAGGAAGTAGGAAAACAAAAATAAATCAGTGAACAGATGGCTTTATCTTTCTCAAAACCTGCCCCGCGTCCCGAAAATGAAGTGCTGTGTTTCTAAAATAAAGCGGAGGGAGGGAAATAAGGCAGCATTTGGCATTTTCAGTACGGCATATATGCTGTAGAACGCAGTATATATATCCCTTTATAACACCTGAAAGCAGCTTTTGAGACGAAGCAGATGTGACAGTGAAGGAAGCGCGAGAGTCGAGTACCAGCACGTCGCAGGCATTTCTTCAAAGTGGTGTCGATAACACACACAGACACACACACACACGGGTAGGCAGAAGCGGCGAGATCAGAGAGAAGCTGCGATGGCTCGTCGTGATACTGTTCGGATACTGTCTTCACCTGATAACACCGCGACCCCTACGACAATCACTTAGCTTATGTGGCTGAGCATCGTGGGTAATTTTTACCCGTAGAAATAGAAAGAAAAGGGGGGGGGGGGGGGGGGGGGGGGGCGGCGGCGGCGGCGAGGAATGAGCAATAAGGGATAAAAGACGTGGAAATAAAAAAGCATTCACTCGCTGGCTAAGAACACTTTTTTCTTCTTTGGACGCGACGGTCCCGTTCCGAGTGACGAGCATTTTTGTAGAGAGTCAGCCCAGAACAACGTCCAGTGAGCCCCACCTGCGATAAATGCCGCGTTCCATTTATAGTCGGAAGTCGGGAATTTCCTCACGCGGGATTCCGGGACGGCTGCCACGACACAAACACTGCGAGCGTTGGCGTTAATTGCACTTCTGTCATATTTGTTTCACATTAAATCAGTGGTGCCGTTTCAAAATAAACACATTTATTTTGAAATTCTTTGAAATATCACCCCAAATAATTGATAATGTGACGTCAGGATGATATAATTTTATGCTCATATCGCTTATGCCCCTTACAGAACAGTTATATTTTCCCCAAAAATTGGACTATTCCCCTGATTGAAGCATTGTAATTGAAGAGAGATACGTTTGTGTCCCGTGTTTTGAGTGACATCACTCCCAACTACTGAATTCTGATGTAATGGAACGCAGCACAGTTACAGAAATAAACGTAAATCAGTGCAGAAACTGCTCAGTTTTTACTCGTGAAACAGAAACTGTGTCATGGATGTTATTTCCTTTACATCTTGCTTTTTTAAATCACTGTAAATGAAATCTCTGTGTTATTTGACAGCTATTTATAAATGTATCGATTTAAGCCTGCTTTTCCTCTCTCTATGTAGCCACTGGTTTGAGTTAGGTTTAGTTAAATATGAAATCCTCACTGCACCGATCATTTTATTGCCTTTATTTTTCATAATATTGTGCATTATGATGTGCAATAGAGAAAATTCTCTTGTTTGATCAATTTCAATTACATCAAACTCCCAAAAAAAAATCCGACCTTATGAAACCTGATTTCATTAATTATGCAAGTCTATTAATATTTAATTAACTGTTTTCAGTTTGAGCAATGTTTTGAGCAAAAGTGGCAAAAGTTTTCAGATCTCTCATTTTAAAGCTTTCCCATTATTTGAGCCTCTAGAACACAGACGGCAGAAATGATGCATTTTATATATGAAGACAGGTGCAGTCTGTGGGGTTACTGGACACTTTGTTATGAATTGACGCCTCTACAATACTTCGTATTTGTGATAAAGTGATAGAAGTGACACGTGAGCGGTGAGAAGGAAAGAATCGGTGTTCTCTACAACCAGGAGACTGAAAACTGAGGAGTGTGGGCATCAGCGGACACTGGACTCGCTCGTCTGTGTGAACCTGAAAACAACCTGAGGACCCGCGACATTCAGAACTAACCCTCCCGGACCGGGAACCTTTCCCACGAGAATTCGCTTCCAGCTCAGTAAAGCACACCGGCAGGAAAAACACTAACCCCGACATGTTCCTTGCCTAATTATTCGTATCAAAAAGAGACAGCTTAGCAGTGAAAAGACTAGAGAGCTGCTGTGGAGGTTAGAGTGAACACATGAGGGTTGAACTGCGAAACCCCGCTACCCCCCTCCCCCCCAAATTGTTCGTCACTTGACCCTGGAGCCCACTTGCAGCAGCGTGGGCTTCTGCTCCATGATGCGCACCAGCAGTGTGTCAATGTAGTCCTCCAGATCTCTGACCTGCGGCTTCAGCCTCTTCAGCTCCACCTCGCGCTTGGCCAGCAGAACCCTGTGGCGCTCAAACTCCGCCTTCTGCCTCTCCAGCTCCGCCTCCCGCTGCACCAGCAGGGCCACCAGCTCGCTGTGGGTCAGGTGATAGTACGACCCCGCGCCCTCGGTCAGAAACTAGAGGGGGAGACGGGAGCAGGAGGATGAGTGGAAGATTGTTTTTCTTTTTTCATTCTAAAATTATATAAATGGGAAAAACAGTAGTGAATTATGTTGCATTATACTGCACCTTCTTCCTGTCCGGCATCTCCTGCTCGCTGGTGCTGGTCTGGCTGCTCCTCCCCGGGCTGATGGTGAACTTGAGCTTCTCCAGGCCGGTGGCCAGCACTGACCGGCCCTCCGTCCGCTTCTCCTCGGCGGCCAACATGGCAGTGGTCAGAGGCTTCACCGGGTGAGGACTGGAATAAGAGAGACAGCAGGAGGTACGTACAGCACAACACAGTCAGACAGTATTCCACTGTATAAGGCGACAGAAGAGCCTCACCAAGTGACAGTAAGGAAACCCAGTCTGGTTGTCACACTGGAGGTTGGGAGTGGTTTAAAACGACAGATTCTCTTAACACTCTGTGATATATGGACATGTTTTAATCAGTGTATGAAAAGAGGAATTTGTCCATCTACAGTGTCTCAGTAGGGATTTTCAGAGTAAAATCCTCGTTGTGGTATAAAATGCAATCCTGTAGGTGACGCTTTAAATTTAGATGAATTAAAGCAAAATACAGTTTTAATATATATATATATATATATATATATATGTATATACATATATACACATGTGTGTATATATATATACACACACACATATTTATATATCTATATATATCTATATATATATCTATATATATATATATATATATATATATATATAACAAAACAGAGAAAATGTATTATTCATATAAGATAAAAAAAAATACATACAAGTCTATAAATTATTCAGTAAATGATGCCTATTTATTATTTGCCTTCTCTGTTATATTGTACTTATTTAGACTTAAAAATACCTTTAAATTACATAATGAGTATGAGAATGGGTGAGTCTGTGATAAACAAGTACACTCGCTTTTCTGTTTCTTTTTAATATATATATATATATATATATAACTGTGCTTTTATTCTGGAAATCATAACATAACAAAGGTTTCCCTTGAGTATCTTTGACGTGAAGCCAGCCTAAAGTCAAACGTGTAAACATTTGTTTATTCTTTTTAGCAAGTATAACTTTGTGTTCTAAAACACTTCCTGTGTCTGTGACCTACCTGCACAAAAATATCGAATCTGCCACTTATTGACTCAACGCCACGACTGTACAGTCTTTGTCACATGTCTTAGTTTAGCCCAGATATCACAGGTGACACCATTATTTTTAAAACACACTGCGTTTTGCCCTGTGGACCTGCAGCATGACACCAGACGTGGATGCTGTGCATCAACCACCAAAAAAAAACCCCGGAAGCGACCAAGAGTGAGGGGGGAGGTTAGACGGGCCGAGAGTCCTCATTAAAGAAAACACTGGTGAAAATTGAAATTAAATGAGTTCAAAACTGAAAGACTTAATTGCTTGCAGAATTGTGTTAAATGTGTTATTACCCCGAGGTGAAAAGGAAATGCTATCAGTGACACAACAACACCTTGTTTTGCCTCAAATGAAGACTGGTTTCTAGTTGAGATTTTGGCAAATAAGAACACTGGCTGGTCCCGTGGGGAGGGGTGATGGTGTGTGTGCGTGTGTATGTGTGTGTGTGTGTGTGTTGGGAGGGAGGGTGTGTGTGTGGTAGGAATCAGGGCAAAATAATAACTGCTAATTGGCCTGAGGCTCTGTTTCCCCTCCTGTTACCACAGAGCCACGACACACCAAGACACCTGCAGAGGAGTCCTGTTAACACCAGTGTGTGTGTCTGTTTGTGTGTGTGTGTGTGTGTGTGTGTGAGAAGAGAAGAGAAAGTCTCACTACGAAAAGGAGAACTCCCTTGAGAGCCGGCGACACGGAAGAAAAGCAGGCGGAAGCAGAGCAGCTGAGGAAGCTCGAAGAGACGACAGGACAGAAATTTCTGGAAGCCAGATAATGGGCTTTCCCCTCCACCTTTTCTCACCAACCTCACCTGTTCTGCTGACTGGCTTCCTGCTCCTGCTGCTGCTGCTGCTGCTGCATCTCCTCAGTCTTTGGCACAGCGGCTCTTGCCGTACCGGCTGGTGACCTCGCCAAAGCGTTAGCGGGGTAAGGGAAGGAATAGAGTGCTACGAAAGGAGAGCTACTAGGAGTTAGAGAAGAAGGAGCAAAGGAGGTCAGACAGGAAAGGGCAGGGCCTGGCGGAGCCATGGAGGACTCCTGTATGGCGCCAGGATCGCTGCCAAAAGAGGGAAGAAGGAGCTCATGAAAGGCATGCGTCAGGGTGCCCTCAGATTGAGAGCGGTGTAGGGTAGCAGACTGGGACTCGGGGCTTTTTGAGAACCCGTCATCCATGACGACATGCTGGCTTTCCACACCTCCGTCACTGGGACAGCAGGTCTTTTCAGAGTCTGTTAATGGTGCAGGAAGAGATTGCAGAGCAGAGGTATTCGGTATAAAAAAATGAGCCTTGGGAATTTCTGCCTTGTCATCAACTTCACAAGAGAATTCTTCAAATCTGTCAGTTTGCTTAGGGTTGGGTGACTTGGACGCACTGAAGGAGTCTTGTAGGCCCAAAGTAGTCGTTTGGATGTCACTCAGCTCACCACAGAGCGTTGAGTTTGCAGAGTGTGGTTCGGACACACTGGAGGACTTGGAAGACTCACAGGTCTGGTAGTTCTGCGAGTCTGTGCTCACATAAAGGCTTTGGAGAAAGCTGGTGGAGCTCTGGTCAGACACCCTTGTGTGAAGCAGAGTGGTGGTGTCAAAGTTTTCTACAGGGCCGGCATCTCCAAAAGCCCTAAATGGCACGGGAGAAAACAGGCGAGCTTCTTGTTGGCCTCCTGAGCTAGTGCTCCCAAAGTCCCATGAACTCTGCATCACATCAGGGGAGGAGGTCAGGATGTTAAATGCGGGAAGTGTAGTGGGAAATTCATCATCTGGAGTCGCCAGAATCTTCACATCTTTATTTACAGAGCTGTCATCGAGCTCCGTCGAAAAATCTATAATAGGGCTGTTTAGACCGTTGCCTTTACTTTCATCATCAGGTTGTGAGGAGATGTTGATTTCTGGTTGCAGTTCGGAGAGTTTTGGCAACAAGTCCGGATACACGAATTCAGAAACGTTTAGTGTCTCAGTATCGGCAACTCCAGTTTTAGTGTTTGTAACTTGTGGATTAAAAAGCACTGGGGAATGTGGCTGTGTATGAGTACTGTCTACCCTCTCATCACTCTCCTGCTGCCAAATGACAGTTTTCTGAACTGCGTCGAACAAAATCCGATCATTTGACTTGTCAGAGACGTCATCTTCAGATGAAAAGGGCTGGGAATTCTTCACCACAGTGAATGCAGGCGCCTTTTCTAAGCCCAGGATGTTGCTTTCCGAGTGCCTTGCCTCCGCTTCCTCCGAGGAGGAAAACTTGTCAGAGTTAGAAGAAAGACAGGACAGGAAATCCTCTTCAGCTGAACTGCCAAGACCTGACGAACCAGGATCTGGGGAGCTACTATTGAGCTGTATGGATGGCGTGTGAGAGGGGGCATGGTGCATGTTAGTGTTGTTTAAATCATTACTAGTACTGCTAGTGTGATTAGTATCTGTGCAAGCATCGGGTTTTGCTGAGTCAGTATTCAAAGTCACCTTTTCACTCTCAAAGCTGAACTGTTCTGGGATTGTCTCAAGGAGATTTGCAAATGTGTCCAGGTGGAATGCATTAGCGTTGGTCACCTGACTGGTGGTTTCACGAGCCACGGAGAGAAAGTTACTGCAAGCCTGTGCATCATTTGCATCAGTGTTCGGATCAGCATCTGTTATGGGTAGCAACGTTCCATTATTATTGTAGTTTTCCAGCGGACGGTCACCGGGAGTGCTTTGCTGCATTTTGCAATCTGTTGTGAGATCCTCGGGAGACTGCAGCCTGCCAGCTGCAAATGCTTCAAAGCATTCGTCCCACTCTGAATCTGGTTCCAGCTCCCTGGCAGACATGAAAGGGTTGGATGAGTCCTGGCATAAAGGTTTCTCCCCTTCCATGGGAGCAGGAGTAAGGGCTTCTTCCTCAACTTTGGCCATCGGGTCATTCTCTGCATCGATGGCGGAGTCCTCTGCGGTTGGGTTGTCGGGGTTCAGGGTGTGATTAGGGCTCTGCGGAAAAAGCTGAGCTATGGGGGGCCGGGAACTGGAGAGATAGGGCAAAGGAGGCAATAAAGGTTTTAGGGGCGGAGTGATTAGCATGTCCTCATAGAAAGGATTGTGCTGGAGAACAGAGAAGAAAGGGTTGCAGGGGGACATGGGAGGTGGTGTGGTTTGTGGTTGGCTGAAGGGGTTAGTGTGATCAAATGGGGAAACCAGAGCGTTAAGATCTACAGGGGGACCCAGGGGGTAGTCACTAGTAGGGAGAAGTGGAGGGAAAGGATCAGTGCTGAACTCTAGTATAGGTGACACCACCAAGCTGTGAAAGGAAGGGCACAAAGTCCTCTTGATTAGTGAGGATTGCTCAAACGGCTAAATCTTAAGCTCTGCATAGGGTTTCACATCGTAATCCTTTTCTTTCTTTTTTACCACACTCTGTTTTTAACTTCATTTATTGAACACGCACAGTCCCTTTATTCCATTACATCACATTGTCTGTAACAATTAGGGCCTACGACTTAAGGCGACTTTCATTACTAATGAATCCGTTTACTTCATTCTCAATTAGATCAGTTTGGTCCATTTAAGTTTCCCAACACTCAAAATGACATCTCAATTTGTGACAACAAACCTGATATTAAGTTTTCTGAGCAGAAAACATTCAGTTTCAGTAAATAATGTAGTTAAGATAGATTTTTAATATCTCTACATTCCAACAGCTATCAGTCAGTGCGTTTACACGCACGTTAAATGTCCGATCTTATCTTCTTGTTTGTCCGACAAAAATTGAGTTAGTCTTAGTCGGACTAACATAACTGGATAATACAATTCATAGTCTGACTACACACCTAAAAGCTCAATTAAACTGTGCATGTGAACACACTGAGTGATGTAGAGTGTTTGGTGACTTTTTGATCATTCCAGAACAATTTTATCCAATCAGGAGCCAAAACTCCACAATACTACACAATACTCTGCGTTTGTGAGATTAGAATAACATGAGGTGACTCATGGAAAAGACCTTGTGTTTATTTAAAACACAAAGCACTTTAAAGTCAATATAGCTGACCACAACTGATCACTTGGTGCTGCTGCAGCTAAAACTCACACGTGTTTTTGTGTCATCTAGATCAAACATTGATAGTGACAACATCGTCTGTTGTCACTGGCCCATGCTGTAATATTTTGCATGAACAGTTGACGCAGCTGGGTGTAGTGATTACTTGGTGCTACTGGTGCCAACTTGGCTCTTTTCCGCCCCCAAGGACCTGAAAGCATGTGGGTGTGTAGGCAGTGAAAAAGTATTGTTACAGAGCTGACAGGAAGGTAGTGAGCGTACTATGGGCACGAATAGCTGACCTCACTCCAATCAGCAGGTGCTTATCACTCCAATATTCTGTTGTGTAGGAAAATATTATGCCACCGTGCTTGTTTTTTTTGTTTTTTTTTCGTTGTGGTTAAATGAATTGGCAAAAATAAAAATAAAAACTGCTCGTCAAACGGTTTTTGGAGATTTAAATTAAAGATTCATTAGACAAATAAAAACACCGGAGCAAAGCACTCACAACAACAGGAAGGACGTGCAGCGCAGGAGGTGACAGCCACAAAATAAATTACCCACTTAAGAATGCGCTTTGGTAAGAAGTGGAAATAAAATAGATGAGGGGGGTTTTCTTCCCTCCCTTTTACCCAATACACACACAAAGTCTGGTCTCCATGACTTCAGAGGACATTACATGGACTTACTTTCATTTCCTGGAGACTGTATTCACCTTAAAATGTAATGATTAACATCATGGCAACTTGTTTTTGTCCCCACAACATGAGTAATACCTGGACTCCACCACACACACACACACACACACAGTGGAAGTGCACAGAATAACCCACACGGTCACATATTTACACAAAATCTGCATAAAACTAAGGATCATTCCAGCTCACATCTTTCCGCCGAGACCGACATTATTACTGATGTGTGTTCAATCGTTTTATGTTAATGGCGCTAATTTCACACGGGCAGCAGCAGAAGCCGCCGCTTCCCCCTCCTCCATCTGCATTGCAGATCCCTGCTGTAACCAGAGACTGAGACCATGAGCTGAGCAGGGATGTGCTCCAAGCTGGAGGAGACGTCCAGCAGAACATGCACATGAAAACTGTTCCACTTCATCACACATCTATGGACATACACAACTAACCCTGAGGCATTTACAAGTAACTCCAATTTAGGGTCTGGTACACAAAATATATGCTTTAATTTAACTTACAGACAATATTATGCAACCAATATAAAACCCTAAAAGTAAATACAGTACTTAATGTCTGCATTTTGTAGCACGGAGTGCTAAAAAGGACTCTTAACTTAGCCAGGCTAGCTGTATTCAGTTTTTTTATGCTATGCTAGGCTAATTATGACTCAAGGGCCATACTTAATGTTACAGTTTGGATGTTTTAAAGTATGGTTGAATCTGGTATTGATATTATAGTCTGTATTTTCACCCTACGGCCAAAGGTAAGACTGCTAAAAGGACATTTTTGATCTCTGAACTTAGCCAGGCTAGCTGTATTCAGTTCTTTATGCAAAGGTCGGCTGATTATGACTCTGTGTGGTTGTATGTGGTACAATTTAATAGCCACATTTGCAATTTGCTAACTGCATGGTTTTAAACTGTAAATACGTGTCAGTGTGTGCATTTCAGCTCTACTTTAGAACTTTGTAATAACTTGGATTTTTTATTGGTGAGTTTCCTTAGTTTGCCAACACCTGCAATTTATATGAATCAAATTTAGTATCAGCTTACATATTAAGTGTTTTCCAGCAATGCAATTTTACACCTACAAACTGTCAACGGGCTCCTGAACCTGTCGGCTGCCTTTCACCTTCATGATTCAGTTGTAGTCATACAGAAACGATCATTCACGGCCGGTTTGACGCTGAGGAATAAACCTGTCAGGGTGTCATTAGTCTCACCTGGGTTTGCTGTGCGACTCCTTGGATCCGAACCATCCCTTGTGTTTCTCCCCCGTGGCAACCGGAGCGTCCTCTGACTGACTCTGCCCCCTCCCAGCAGACTCACTCCTCCCATGGGAGAAAAAGTTCCTCCTCTGCTTCTTCCCCTGGCTTTCCGAGTCCGCCACCGAAGCAGCTTTGGACGGCGCAGCCTGTCCCAAACGCTCCTCCTCTTCCTCCTCCTCGCCCCGCATGGGCCCACTTTGCTCCAAAGCCGCCGCTATAGCCGCTTTTTCCTCCTCGCCGGGTTTGTCAAAGGACCAGCGGCGCCCGTCTCCCGTGGGACTTTTGTGAGGGTCCAGCGAGGCGTGCGGGCTGAGGTTCTGTAGAGACATGGAGAGAGGCAGAGACTTCTGCAACAACCCCAGGCCTAAAGAATCCGCAGGTTTTTGTGAGCCTGGGTCCAGCGGCTGGACTTGATAGGCATGGCTTCCGTTAACGCACACAGTGGGCTGAGGCACTGCTATGGTGATCTCGCCGGCCTCGTCGCCAAAGTCACATTTGAACGAGGAAGACTTGGGCGACGTGTTTGCCGTGTGCTCTGCAAACACAAGGGAAGAACAAAAAAACAGAGATAAGAGTAAAAGTGATGCAGGTAATCAATGGCTTTACTAAATTACTAAATGCAGGCAGCTTTAGTCGAGTCGATTAAACCTTGTAATGGCTTTGACTGGCAATGCTTTTCAGCGAACGGATCAGCACCTCTCGGATCATTTACCTCTGTGTGATTACTCATTCAGTTCTACTATAATGGGAAGTAACCGTTGCTCTGCGCTTCGCAGTGCAGTATCTCTCTGCTCTCCAATCAGACGTTTTGACAATGTACATGGCACTTGGAGGAACTTGTGCCGCCATAAAGTCAGCACAGCTGTCAAAATTTCGCAGCTCCACGTGGGCTACTTTCGCTTAAATGTAATAAAAAAAATTTATTTAGCAGGGCCATTTTTAAAGTTGCTTCAAAGACAGGAAGTCTAGACATTTTCCTGAAACTGCTGGGAGGGGCATCAGGACATTATTCCAGAACTTTTCCTGACTGAATTTCCAAACAAGGACAAATATAAGTAAGATCTGCAAGAATAAGGCAGGAAAATGTCCAGAAAATTCACAATGACTGAGTTATATCCTGCCTCCTACATGAACCTATTAGGCGCCACCCCTTGCCTGTGTGAAAACATCTGACCCAGATCATTTCCTGCTGTATTCTTCATGGTGGTTCCCAGTAGACCAAAGACTCCATATTTTGTGGTTTTCTTTCTATGAACAATTAACCTGTTAATAAAATCAATCATCAGCACGTTAGAGCTGATATTCCATGAATCTTCACTGCTTCCAGCTTCTCAAATCAGCTTCTCAACCATACATGATACAGAACTGATAATATTTCAGTGCTGCTAGATAAAAACAAAAAATGAATCTTGGAAACATTTACAAAAAGCGGTCATTATTTTTAGACTGTGAATCTAATAATTGTAAAATATTCTTTGAAAATCAGTGATGAATCTAAACTTGTGTAAGTTCACTGTGAAGAAAAGATTGTCACAGTAAAGTCCATCACTGGATTAAAGGTGCAGTAAGTAGAACATCATAATACCTGGGCTGTTGTCTGCCGTCAGGTTGCTGCTGTTGCTGGGCGAGTTGGAGAGGTCGGAGACCACCACACTGATGCCGGCTGTGGGACTGAGGCTCCCACCTCGAGACGACTCGCTGCTCTCTGAGCCCAGTGACGTGCTGGAGCGAGTGTCTGACGACTTCCTCAGCTTCCCTCTTAGGAAAAAGGTCCTCATCTTGCTCCGCCGCGCCTCGCCCCCCTCGTCGTCCTCGTAATCCTCCTCCCCGCCTCCATCGCTCGGGAGCCGGTTCCGTATCTGACACAGAGACCCCTGTCCGCCTGGCATGACGACCGAGGACGAGTCCTCCTCGCTGGATCTCCTCTTCCCCCTCATACGCTCCTTCAGCTTAGTGAAGGTGGAGAAGCCCTTGTCCTTCATGACGAGGTCGTACATGCTGGCGGTCAGGTTGTTCCTGGTGAACTGGACGGTCACTTGAATGTCCCCTCGTTCCTTCTCCTTCTTCCCTGTTTTAGAGTTGAGTCTGTACCACCTGCAACACAGAGCAGCACATTTAAACAAGGCTCGGTTGGCATCATCTAGCACTGTAACTAGGACGTCATCCATCATCTACCACTTTATCCTTCACATGAGGGTCGCGGGGCTGCTGGTGCCAATTCCAGCTGACATGGCGAAAGGTGGGGTACCCCCTGGACAGGTCACCAGTCCAAACATTCACTTACACTAATGGGCAATTTAAAGGGTTCAATTAAACTCTGGATGTTTTTGGACATTTGGGAGGAAACTGGAGACCTTCTTGCTGTGAGGCTGTAACTAAGACAGTCCGCAAACATTTCTATCCCATAGATTCTGAAGTTGAACTGAAGAACCTCTACAACTTAACTCAAGCAGGTCCAGATGCCTACAGCCAACTACTGAAGTATATTAGAACAGTACAGGGACTTAGTGTCTTCGATCCCAGGACTTATACCTAGTGTCAGCTAGCAAGCTACAAAATTGTCTGAAACTTGAGGATCTGGTCTCATTGGACACTTTTAAAGTATATTTAAATGATTTAGAGGCAGACATCTGGCTGTTCATGTGATGCCTGAATGCACTTTAATTGATATTACTGAAAAACTATTCTTTTACTGCACTTTGTATATTATATTTTAAGTACATTTTTTTATGTATATTTTATTATTTTTAAATTGTTTTGAGCATGTTGTATGTTTGAAAATGTGTACTGCTGCCTGTCATGGCCAGTACACTCTGACTTGTCAGAACCAGCAGTCCCTCCTGGAGACCAAATTTCTGAGGAACTGGTTAAGTTGACCGCCAAGATTTAAATTGTGGTTGGGTTAAGGCTTTGTTTAGGCTGTCCAAAGGAATGGTAAGTGAGTGCAGTGTCTTAAGAACAATACCTATGTGTGTGTGTGTGTCTACACCACACAGTTGTGTGTGGTCGGACATCCCACAATACCTTGGGGAGGCCTCTTGTTTTTGACTGTGTGAGCAAGAACAATAAAGTAAGACAATGAATGTTCCTGATTTAACAGTGAGTGGTGCACATCTCACACCTCACACCAACGGTAAATACCTTTAGTGTAGGGGCACAAACGAGCGGGTATTAGAAACACTGTAGAGCTGTGAGTGGAATAATTATGTCACAAGTTCACCACAATGTGACTCATGGGAAAGTCTCATCTGGTCAGTTGTGTGGGTTAAAAAAAAGATTGATGTTACTGAGAAAAATCCCCCTATTAAACATGTGTTTCTGACACTTGTTGCTGCCAACAGGACGTCTCTTTGCTCAGCAGCAGAGAAATCAGCCTGAAAGCGAGGGCCGATTTTATTTTTTCACTTCCTGTGCTGCTGGGCTACCACACCTCCACCACAGTGTGTCTTTGTTCAGCAGAGTGAGGCTAAGTGACACATATCTGTCCAAATTTCACAATTGTTTGTATGATATAGTCCAATATAACATAAATACTGTAGTATTATTATTTTATTTTATTTTAATACAAAATATTATTTATTATTAGTATTATTTCACTAGGATGTCACTAAAGCTTTAACCACATTTGCACACGGTTTAACCACATTTTAAACATGTTGGTTAATGAAAATACACATTTATGTCCATCCACTAGAGAGTTAGTTAACAAGATAAACAGCAGGTGGTGCAAAATGGGTCACCACTTCAGAAGCTGGATAAGGAGGTGATGAAATAAATAAACAGCATAAAAACAATCATAAAAAACTTTCTTTTTAATATTTTAATATTAGTCATGACGCTATTATCCTCACCATAAGTGTAAAAATGTGATTTGAATGGCTATAAAACACACTATTATCACTTCACGAGACATCTTTTTTGAAAAATATATAGGGCACATACATTTTTAGTGAACATTTTAAACAATTAGCACTAAAACAGTCATCTTGAATGAGACGTCCTGGAATGACTGGGAAGATACTGGATCACACTAAAACTGTAAATAATGTCGGAAAACATGCATCAACACAACTCTTCCTTTCAAATGTAACTCAATGAAATGAGTCACAAATTGAAATGTGCAGATATAAAACAGGATGTGACACAGAATGTAACCCTTTGTTTCATAAACAGCTGTTGAGTCAACAAGAAAGTCTAAATGTCATGTTATGGAACAACGAGGGCAACTGTGAAACTGCAAAATATTACAGGAACAGAGGTTTAAACATAAAATGCCCGAGACATTAAAGTTCCGACATGAAAGGCTTCCGTCCTCCCACCCCTACCACAAACTCCCCCTTCTATGTTCTGTAATTGTATGGTGTCAATACGCAGAAACGCGGCGAGGTGTTGGTCTCAACCCAATTTGTCCTATTTGTCATATCAGTGTAAAAAACATATATAACTGCAAACAAAAAACGTATTCCCAGGAGGAAAAACCAAAGCTAGCTTCTGTGATTACAGTTAGCATAACTTTAAACTGTACTTTAACAAAGTACAAATGTTTTTTTTCCTGATATTTCTGGTATTATGTATTAAAACATAAAAAAAAGACTAAATACACTGATACACAAAATACACTGATGTATGGATGGTGTATTAGAATCTTTAAAAACCTTTTCAATTTTAATGTTTTAATGTTAGCTAACATGCTATCACATTGATGTTAGCAAGCTACTCTACGTTAGCACTTAACTCAGAGTAATATTTTAAACTAAGTCCTATATCACTCAAAATGATTCAAAACATTTTTAAAACTGAACTATATAGGACAAAATAATGTAGACTATAAGTAAAAATTGGTGAAAAATCACGTTGGGATAAAATGATGTGACATTTCAGTTTTATTTTTTAACATTTCCCTGCTATATTTGAGTGCATGCAGGGTCAAACAACATGTTCAAAGGCTAAACAGTTTCTCTATAACATTTTGAGAGGTTAGGACGTAAGCTTTGTACATATAGGGGTACTTTAATTTGGTTAAACCGACAATATAATTATCAGACTAAATGTAGCTGGGTTTTGGGCTGAAAATGAGTGAGGTAAGAACAATTTAAAATCTGCTACACAAGACAAAGCAAATAGAAAGTCAGCAAAAATGAAAATCCAGGGTTTTAATAAAAGGGCAACCCTTCTACGACTACAGAAGCAGAGCCCAAGTGTTTGATTACATAGGAAGGGAGACAAGGAAAACCTCTGCTCTACCAAAAAAACACCAGCGTTAAATGCAGGCTGTTCAGTAATTCACAGCAGAGGCTATTATGTAATTGTCATCATCCAACCGCTGACCTCAATTTCAGCCCTGAAAACTTCGTAACAGACAGGAAAACGCCAGCGAAAACTATCAACACACAAACCTCCACCACTTCTACTGTGAGAGTCAAAAATAACAAGCAGGTGGAGCCTGTCAGAGAAAAGAGAGAGGAATTCAGCAGCTTTTTATTGCTCCAAAGGAACAAAAACATAACATCTTACATAAATACACCCCTTCAGAAATGCAGATTCATTCAATCCAACCGAGCGGCATTCAAAAGCATTAAAAAAAACACAGACAAAGTCTTGCTGGCACTCCCATGATTCATGTAAATACACCTTGACAGATGTTGAATAAGATATTTACATTCCATTAAATCATATCCAGATTATCAAGCAAACAAACTGAACTCCTGAGCTTTAAACCAGTCTGTTCTCTCTACTTCCTTTTTTATTTTGTCTTTGAAGCAGCTTAGATTTTTGTGTAGGCTCTCAGCTCATGTGACTAAATTGTATAGCCCAAGCCTCAAATGCCTGTTAGGTGTGGATTCAAGTTTCACATCAGTGCGCCAACAATAGTATCAGTCCTCCTCCTGACAGAGCAGACAACTCCCTGTAACCAAGGTGGGGCTGACATTCCACACACAGAACCAGGAGCAGAGAGCTATGTTCAGGGTTTTCTCCTGCAGACGTCACGCTGCTAAGAACACTGACCATGTTTAGATGATAAAGTAGGGTTGTTGTACCTATAAATGCAAGGAATGTGTGTCCGTCTGACTTTTAATTACATAACTGTCCAACGGGTTGCTTGACAGGCTTCAAAATTGGTATGTTTCCATCATGGGACAGTTCTGTTTGGTACAGTACAGTTTGGTACAGTTTGGAATGTTAAAGCTCTAGGTGAGGCTTGCTTTCTCGACTGAGAACAGTACCTTTATTGGTAGGCGGGGTGTGTTGGCTGTGCCCGATGGCCCGTGACATCAAATGCTCAACAAAACATCAAGCTTTGTGTAAGAATAGAATAGACTGTGGGCGTTGAAGAGGAAAGATAGCCAATAAAAACATTGTTTTTTCTTCTGTCACCCAATCAGCTGACTGCCGTGGGTTGAGCTGGACCTTACCATACCATTTTACTCTAGTACCCCAAGGGAAGGGTGCCAAAAAATGGAATGGTTGGGGCTGGCTGGGTTCCAGCACCTTAGGTGACATCAAATTCAAGGACTTTAAGGCCTTTCCAAGACCAAGTCCCTAAACTTCAAAGACTGAATGTGATAGAAAATGGACGCTCGTCATTATGACTCAATGTTTGTTCTGCGTAGGCCTAGTCTACGTACATCAAGCAATGCAGGGTATGAAACAGTGTGTGGTATCGTAACAGACAAGGGAGCTAAACGTTGATGTTGTCAAATGGAAACGCAAAAAAAATATATCTAAACCGTGCTGTGACTGTACCTAATCGAACCATTCCACTCGAGCACTGTGCAGAGCCAACTTTGACTCTTTAAATATTGAATATCCGTAGAAATGTGACAGATATGACGCTAAAAGAGCCGCTTCCATCCCCTCTCACACAGTCCGTCATTGTTTCCCATTGTTCTTATTATTACGTCATTATTTCAATGTCTGTATTTATGTTTGAGGTGAAAAACAGAGATTTTCTTGTTTGCTGACGCTCAGTTTTGCATTTTGCACATTCAAATTTGTTTAGCATGCAAGAAAAGAAATAGTTTGCTGATTTCAAGAACAATTCTTGTGACGCGCAAACCATCGCCAGTTTCTTGAGGACAATGCAAAAAAGTCTCAGGTCTATTTCTGTGCATGCACCTGAGCTTGTGGGTCATGTATCGCATGAAACTGCCTGACGACAACAAATGCGAACATACAGTAAATACAGAAAGTGCAACACAGAAGAAAAAAGCAGCTGCCTACATGTCTGAAACCCACGTACTTGGGCCGAGCACAGGCTGTTACTGAAGAGGACCCAGTTTCCCAAAAGCATCATCCCACACAGACTCTGAAGCATTTTGGCAAGTAAACATCCACTGAGAGGCTGAGATAAACTGCCACTACAACGCTCATAACCAAATTTTCTGTGTATAAAATTGTGGATATTTATACATTTTGTTTCACTTGCAATCGCATTCCAGAGTTGCACAGCATGATAGCATATCGGCTTCCTCATCTTGCAAAAACAGGAAATCACAACACTCCACCCCGTCCCAGTATGACACCATCTCCTCCATCTCGCCCTTACTCTGTGATCCACTGAGGAGTAGATTGGAAATATCTCTCTTCCAGCTGCTGTCTCAGTCTGGGCTTCAGCTTACAAAGTACACATCTATCTGTGGAACAAGTAGATCCCTACAGAATCTGTCCTTCAAGGCAGGACAGGGGCTGAAATTACAAGACCAAGTCGACGATCAGCCTGTTTTAACCAGCTTGTGCGGCTTTGTGAGACTGGGAGGGATCAGAGAGCAAATAAAGAAACTCTGTAAAGTTAATTTGATGCCAATGGAATAAAGAATCCAAGTCAGCTGTGGATTTTAACACTTTATTCACCAAATTGCTATTTAAGGTTAAACCGTAAGGTACAGTCCACAGTTGTGTCTGGTTTACACCATGTTTTGTGAGCCAGTAAATTGTAGATTATACAACAAAGTATAGTTGGATTTATCTGAAATAAATGTGTTCAATTGTTGATTTCAATAGTTTATTTTCTTAATGACTGACAATATTTTCCCATTGGTTTAATACCATTCATTCATTCATCCATCCATGTGTGACAATTGTGTGCCAGTTTGTTCTAAACTATCAAACTGTCACACATTTTTTTATTATTATTAACTTTGTAAACCTGTGTCAATCTCATCCATGTGTCACCATTTTACATGACTGTAAAATACTATGCAAGAAAATTCTCCTCCCCTGTTCCTAATATAAAACTCTAAATCATTGTTGAACTTGTGGATTTACCGTCTCTGTCTGGGGCACAAAACCAGCTCCACTTTTATTTGCTGAAGAAATTAGAGATGTCGGTGGCATAAATATTTTTTTCTGGGCCACAGAGACACTCGTCAACCATCTCCTGACAATTTATTATTCAAATATAGCAAAAATGTCAACAACAAACTCCCAAATAAACCCAACCGTGCCGGACGCACTGTGACAACTCCAGCCAATGGTCGACAACTGCCCAACACAGTTAGAGAAGAATAAAATGGTTAATGGTGCCATCTCATTTGAGCTGACCAAGATGACACTTCCTATAACAATCAGTAAATTAGGCCAGCAAACCCCCCCAGGAGCACTGTGGGTAGCGGTGGTACAGTGGCCTGGATTCCTGCCTCATCAGCACGTAGCAGACAAACTGCAAGTCCAACACCACATTCCACATCTGGATGCTACGAGCTATAATCTCAATTCCCTCGTAATAACAACCCAGCATTGCATCTTCAAACCACACATCTCCAGGAACACGTCAGGGACGGCAAACCTGGAAATGGTCACTTAGTGAGCGAAATAAGTTGCTATGCCTCGGTTCCCACATATATTCACACTTAACTAGGTGCTGTCATTACTTCACTGCTTTGCTCATGTTTGGTGACTAATTAGATATAAGGATGCCATTAGTATCTTCAGGGAAAACAATGCTGTAGTTTAGGCCGCTGGGTCACAGTGACCTGGATTCAAGCCACTTTCAGACATGCACTGACTTGCAAGTCCAAACATTTTCCAGTCACTGTCCAATGGGGCTAGATGTGAGAGTGCAAATATCTGCTAGTGTCACTTCAGACATTTTCCATAAATGTTCCTGTCAGCCACCAGTTCAAACATCCAGAAAATGTCCAAATCAGCCATATTGGAATACAGTAGGAGCAACATAGCAATGCCCCCTGCATTATTGACTCAGGTACTGGATGTTCCAGAACACATTCTCTGCTAGGTTCTCCCTGTGTGAACAGCAAAGACCAGAATGTCTACACCCAGTTTTTCAGACATTTTGTAGTGTTACTGTCTGGAAACATCTTAAGAACAATCCCATTGTTCCACTGTTTTCCTGTTGTCTGTCTGTCGCCATCTGTTCCCTGGATGTTCTAGAACACAACATACCCGGACAATCTTCTGCTGCATCCTTCATGTATATCTGAAGAAACCAACCCATCTTTCCCTGTCTGTTCTGGTCAAACAAAAAGATGTAATTCGCTATTGCCATCGGTTGTCTAAATGTTCCAGAACACATCTTACCCAGAAAATCTTGTGCTGTATTCTTCATATGCGAGTGGCAAACTCCGGGAAATGTCCAAATCCAGTTTTCCAGATTTGTTCTGGACTTAATATCAGAAGATATCTTAAAACAACTAAAATAAGATATAATTTACCTACAACACAACTCTTTCATGGTTTTCTGTCACCATCTTACCCAGACAATCTTCTGCTGCATTCTTCATATGTGAAGAGTAATCTCTAGAAAACACATGGACCCTCTAATCTCTGAAATTATCAGAAGAAACAAACCAATCTTTCCTGTCTGTTCTGGCCAAACAATAAGATGTAGTTTGCCATTGTTCCAGAACACACCTTACCTAGACAACCTTCTGCTGTGTCCTTCATATGCTACAAGTTAAGTTGTGAAAACATCTTCAGAAACAAACCTATCTCTCCTGCAGCCTGCCTGTTTTTAGTGCGCGTTCATCCAGACATGACTCGGGAAATCGACATGACTAAGGATAAAGAACCAGCCTTTAACAAATTAGTAGGCCCTCACAGATCTTAATACCTATATAATGTCCACTGAAAATAGACAAATCACCAGTGAGGACGTTTTCATTGTACACTTACTTCACTGGTGATGTCTTGTCAGGTCACACTGTTATATAATCTAAAAATGTCCATTAGACTGGATTCTCTCTTGGCTGCAGCTACTGAGAGTGTGTCTGCTGTTAGCAAAGGATTTTTCTGGATCTGCCACACACACACACACACACACACAGAGAGGGAAAGAGAGAGAGTCTTTTTGCCTCTCTCAGCAGATGGAGGTTCAGTTCTCAGGCCTGCCTCAATATCACTCAGGACCTGCAAAATTGGATGTTGGCATTCTACAAAAATGATGCAAGATATGAGAATAATACAGTGAAAGAATAGACTGCAGTTTTATACATTATATAATATCAGTATCCCTCATCTTCAGCAAAAAAAGGGAGCTAAACACTGCTTGTAGCTTGTATCCTAAGCGCACCTTTCCAGGAATTAGCGCTGCTGTGAGAGGTCACATGTCAGTTGATCACAGCTTCCTGTGCCAACCTTCATTTAATTAATTAATGAAGACACCGCATGTTCAGACATGTTTGGAACAAAGCATTCTTCGAGAGTGTTGTTTTGCTTTTCCAAAGAAAGGTTAAACTGTGCCTTCAGTACATTGTGTCCATGCTTATACCTCATATTTCAAATTTTACCGAGCGTAACGGGAACACACTGATACAGAGGTACGCTGAACGGAAGCTGATGATAGATGAAGAAAAGAAAATATGTCAGAGGTTCAGAAGAAAGACGCCATTTGAACCTCAAACGTCACCATTTGATGAAATATACAACCCTGGGCTATACTACATCACTGTGAAGCCAATGGATTTATAAATATAAGAAACTCTAAAGCAAAAGAGTCTTGGAGAAGCTTCGGCCCACACATTTCACTTCACCATTCAAAATCTGTGATAAATATAAATGTATATAACAAGATCATCTGCATATGAACTGATTTTCTTTGTGATGAGGTGATTTACTCCGTCTCACCTGAGCAGTGTAGTAGTATTTTTTTTAACCCTTCTCCAAGAAAAACATTACTCACGATACACGGTCTGCAATACCAATAATATCGCGATACAGCGATTCTGTGATAAGTTAAAAGTATACTGTTCATCTTCGTTATTAAGGTAAATAACAATAAAACAAAAATCGAGTTTGGCCAAAGGAGCTGATTAGGACAAGACTACAGTTTAACAAATGGAGTTGAGTTTTCATTTAGAAATTCCGCTGCCTCGATGCAAGTCAGGACAACCTTGAACAAAGTTTGTTGAGTTTTGTAGAAAACAATTTAAAATGCCTGGTTGATTATTTCCTACCATGAAAAGTTGCACTCATCAGCAATGAAACAGCTCAATACGCTCACAGGTCTTGTTGCACTGGCCTTAATAACTTCCTCTGACTGTTTATAAGAGATATTACCGAGTCGCCTCACAAACTTTATGACTCTTCTGTAGTTTGTGCTACTGATGCAATGTGTAATCATTATTATTATTATCTCGTTTTTCGCTGAACAATGCAGACGGTCAGCGCGTTACGTCAGCTTTACTTTCTTTCAAAAGTATTATAAATATTTACTGTAGGTTGGGTATTTGTTCTACAGCTTAAATGGGGTGTGGCCATAGTTATTAACAACATCTGACCACAGGCGGCAGGACGACAGAACAATCTATATTACTATTATTACCAGTTGAGGTTACGGTTATCTGTCTCTCTATTAGATTAGTTACAAATTCTGTCAATTTCTACAATTCACATTCTGTACTTTCCATGTTTCCAGTCTTTGTAAAGTTAGTTTGTAATCTGCTGAACTTGTTTCTGTACCTGACACCTACTCTGTGGCTCTTCCTGAGGTTTTATCCCATGTATCAACTCAACTGACCATAATGCACTGGTGCAACTAGAATAAAGGGCTGAAAGATTAGGAATAAATATCTACTTGCGATTATTTTGACAGTAATTGCGTTTGTGATATGATTCGCAATATCAGAGGGAATGGTCTACACGATCATTCAATTTACTTTCAATATTTGTGCAGATCTGTGAGAAACAAAGATGTTATCTTCAGTCTGTGGAGAAAAATGGGACAATAATTAATCTAAAATGATATTCTGACACACATTTTGGCCCCTTTGTGATTTGAAAATTGCCTACTGCAATGAAGGTTCTCGTTCCTCCATGTCATCTTCTGTAGCAAACAGCAGACAAACAACCAATTACAGTCAATTTAGAGTGTGCAATTTACCTAATCCCCAAATCTGTATGTTTTTGGAGGAAACCAGAGAACCTGGAGAAAACCCACAAACACACAGGGAGAACATGCGACCCACCAGGTCTCAAACCCAGGTTACTAACCACTACACCAACTGTGTGGCCCTGCAACAAGAACAACAGAGAGATTTCTGATCATGGAACTGTTGGGATAATCCCAGGAATTGGGACAGGCAGTTAATCCCACCCTGGTCCACGTCACCCTCAGGCCTCAGCTATGGGGGGGAAATAGAACAAACGCACACAAGCACCTGATGTAAGGAGGTAAACATGGAGGGTTTCTGGAGGGTTTTTTGGTGTAGTGGTCAGGAGCTGAGTTTGGCATGTGTGTGGGAGGAGGGAGGCGAGGAGGGAGGCAGGGAGGGAGGGAGGGTGTGTCTGACTCTGCAGGGCCCTGGTGCAGCAGCAGCAGCACATATTTGACAGCTGTGTTTATGTCTGTGAACAAACTGAGAAGCAACTAAAAAGAGCCATGAGCAACGTGGTGCGTTCACTGAACGTGGGAAAACATATGATGGAGCATAGGCATGCAGACCCTTTGGGGGTCAAACCTCATGTTGACATCACACACACACACACACACACACACAGACACACACTCAGACAGTTGAACTTACTCGTTTTTCAAACATCTGCTCTCGTTGAACACTTTGTCCAGCTGGACCACAGCCTGTCCCAGGAACACGTCCATACCGATAAGCGCCCGGTGCATGACGGTGAGCACCAGCTCGTTGCTCCCGGCCGGGCAGCCGCCGCCGCCGCCGCCTCTCTCCAGAGCGCCGGGATGCAGCTCGAACGAGCACTCCTCCCTCCACTCCGGCTCCGTGGTCTTCTCCGCCACGCAGGTGGAGTATTTCTCCTTGCCCAGCTGGATGATGGTGTACACGTCGCTGGTGCCGTGCTTGCCCTTGCCCCGTAAGCCCCTGCCTCTCAGCACCGTCACCTGGACGTGCGTCGGTGCCCATCTCTGCTGCTGCTGCTCCTCCTCCACGGTTAGCGAGGACATGTCCTCCAAAAACACCACCACACACGCAGTGACCGCGCCGAGGCGAGGAGACCCGGGGAGAGGAGGTGGTGCTGCTGTCCGCCGCGTCCTCCCAGCTGCTCCGGTGCTGCTCCGTCACATCAGCTCCGGAGTCGCTGTCGCATTATCATGGCTGCGCGGCGTCTCTGTAAAGTTGTCCCGGCTCTTTTTTTTTTTTGGTCTCCGTGTGTCTCCGTCCTGCGGCAGCAGCAGCAGGAGTCACAGTGTCCGTCCCCGCCACACGGCGCGTTTTTCCGCCTGCCTCCTCCCGCAGCACGGGCCTCTCTGCGGGCAGCGACGTCACGCCTCTATCCTCCTTCTTCGTCTTCTTCTACATCTGCAGCACGAGGAAGTTCAACACCGACACAACAACACGTTTCAACTTTTAGCACAGATACCCACAATGCATTTCTCTCTGCTCAAATCTCTACTGTTGTCGTTCAAATGGCCACAACTTTGTTGTTCCTGTGACAAATGGCATTCATGGGTATCTTAAGTTTGTCACCGCCTATAAATTTGATTTAATTGCATATTATGGTTTTATAGGCATGAATTATTTTTATTGATTATAATATAAAATGTCATTGCAGGTTTCACCCGTTACCCTACACACCTACATATGTCTTTTGCATTGGTATGGACCTTTACACAATACTACCTCTAGAGGGCATAGTACCAAGTTGCACACATTCAACCTACGTCGCGTTTCCACCTAGTGGTACAGTTCGGTTTGGTACGATATTTATTTTTTTGCATATTTCGTCAGGAATAGTACCAAAAATAACTGAGCTGTCGTCTCTTGTGTCGCGTTCAATGTCATTGTTCGCTGTCGTTGCACGAGTACAATGTCACGCTTCGTATCACACCAAGTAAAGGTTGCGTTTTCCTAGATTTCCCGACTGATTGGACAATTGACTTATATACTGCCCCCACAATTTCCGGTGCTGTTGCTCCGTCATCATAAGCTCCCCCTCTTGGGGCACAATGACCGACAAAAGGCCCCGTCTGTCTCCATCTTTTGCGTAGAGTATAACTGAGCCTTAACGGTGCGTTCCAGTTGTAGTCGGTAGTCAGAATTCCCAGCTCGGAGAGTCGGAGCAACCTCTCAAACGCTAACATGGGATCCCAAGCGGGCGGCCGATCACACTAATTTAATTGAAATGATGTGTTCCATTTACAGAAATAGAGAAGGAATGAACGCTAGGGTGCGTAAGGAAATAAATAAAAGTTATCATAAAGCTACAGTAATAACAGAGAGGAAGAAGAGGATGACATTACTGTTTTTTCCAAAGTAGTATTTTGAGAGTTTCTTTCACTACGGGACGTGTTTTCCAAAGAGAGTGTTTTAGGACAATGTCACAATGACAGTTTGGCGTGAATAAAACGGCAAAATGATGCAAGACTGTTGTTATCATGTAATTATATGTGAATCCTTATAGTGTTACTCTGAATCAGGGGTCACAGTCATCGAGTCTGGTCACGAGGAAGCCAGTCAAGTGAAAAAAAGTCAAAGAGAATTGAGAAAAAGCAACTGTTGAGTAACTGTTGGGCAACATGAGGTTACAATGATATGGCAATATTGCATCATGATATTGCAATAACGATATTTGTGAGGATATTTCACATCATTTCACAATAGCAGTGTTTGTTCGATCTATGAAGATCTCTTATCAGGACAGTCACTCACTGAAGGGAGGATTTTCCCAAAACTGAAACCACCAAAGGTCTTGACATTTAGTGACATGTCGTCTCCTGTGATATCTGATATTTCTGTCACATCCTGTCGATGCTTTCACATGCCGGTGTCACCGCGTAAGGTGTTTCCAGAGCATCGCAGAAAACATCTCGAACCGCAGACGCCGACTCATGTTTGCCGCACACGCCCCTGTGGATTTAAACGTGTGCTTCCACACGTCTCACTTCATGCTCCTTGTTTTATTTTTGACCGCTGAGGTCCAGTCAGCAGCTGGCACTGACTTCAGCGCGTCTCAACTGTCTCGACCTGCTGCTGTAAAAAGGCCTCCTTCAAAACCCAGAGTCATGTGAGGTAACATCTGCCTGAGAGTTGACTGATGGGAGTGGAGCTGAAACGATGAATCGATTAGTAATCGATTACTAAATTAATCGACAACTATATTGATAATAATTAATCGGTTTGAAGCTATTTTCATGATTAAAACAATATTTCCGATTGTTTAAGCATCTTAAATGTGAATACTTTCTTCATTTCTTTGCTCTGAATAACAAAGAAATCATTAAAAGTGACTCATTTTGGTTTGAGAAACTAATCGACAGATTGATTAATTATGAAGATAATCGTTAGTTGCAGCTCTAGATGGGAGAACTGGGCCCATGTTGCAGCTGGTGATGGTGATGTAGCGCTAAAGCGTGCACAGCTTACACGTGAGGAAAATCAATGAAGAGTGAAGAATCTTTGAGGAATGAGGATGTTCGGATCGTCGCTGTATGTCTATTTGATTTAATAGGATCATTCATTTGGCTGCAGAGAAGTTCACTGGCTCGATAGAGACACACTAATGGCACATGATTTTTACACTTTACCGGGCAAAGAACTGTAGTTGGTAACTTCTGCAGACATCTAAAACTGCGCTACCGTGCGTTATCGCAAGAGCGCTACGTCACAGAGAGCGTTATCGTGAAATTTATCGTGAAATTTGACCAATCAGCAGAGGCCTGCGACACTCAAAACTTCATGATAGTGTGTTGGAGCAAGGAAACATCTAAAACATGGACAGGACTTGGGGTCCCTGAGGACCGGGATTGGGAAACACTGTTCTAAAAATGTTGTTATGAAATGTTGTAAAAACCAAAACGTTCCTTTCCATTATTTGTGTTTTTGTTATATATTTTATACATATATAGTATTTTTTGATTTCCTTTAGATTTTTTTTTTTTTCAACATGAGAATAAAACATTTGGAAAAATCTAGATATCTGTATTATAGATGTTTTACACTTGGGTGACATACGTTACACAAAACCTAATATAATGTAATGGAAAATAAGGTAATATTCCATAAATTAGTGTAAGACAATGAAACACAACATGACAACAGACACTATCATGTTACTTAAAGATACATAGAGTTAAACTAAGATAAAATAATGTAAAGTTTACATAAACTATACTACCGTAAGATACTGTAGCATAACGTTACCTCAGAAAAGACAATGTATCGCGATGTAACATAGTGTAAAATAAGAGTTTATGTAAGTTAATGCAAGCTATACTAAAACTATGATAAGATGATCCAAAGTAACATAACATAATGGAAACGTTACATAAGCTATGCTAAAATCAGACAATGTAACATAACGCAACCCAAGATGAGATAACGTAGCATAGACTAAGACGACGAAATGTAACATAAACCAAGATAAGACTAAGCTAAGCTATGCTAAAATAAGATAATGTAACATAATAAAAGTAAGATAAAGTCCTAAGATAAGTATTGTAATGGAGCGTAAAGGAAATGATCATAAACTAAGATGAGACAACATAAAGTTAAGCTAGGCTAACACAGCATAACATAAGGTTATGTAGCATAGCATAAGCTGAGACACCCTAGAGCGTCGTAAAACAATGTAAAAGGAAAATAAATGTGACATAAACTAAGAAAATGTAACATTTTAGTGTTTTTGTTTGTTTTCCGAGATTGTAATGCGATTCATTGTCCATGGTTTTACTCTAACCTGTGCTAACGTTGCTGCCACCCACATATGAAATATGACTTTATGAGACATTCTGTGTTGACAGGAAGGAGGGGAATTCTTGGTGGGTATTTTGACAGAAGCACTTGAGATTTTCCACTCAGCTAAAGACCGACTAAAGAGACCGAGGAGGGCGGAGGCAACGAGGACCACTTCACTGAACCTCTGTGTCCGTGAAATGTGAAGTATTTGAAGTGCGGGATCAGATTTTAGATGGAGATGAAACGGCAGCTGTAAACATTATTGACAGCGACTTCGCCAAGAAACCCACCAATCAAGACACAGACGGAAGAAAAAGACCGATTTTAGCTTCTTAACGTTTTAGCACGGCTCGACTCAACTCGTTTGATTTTGCTTTTCCATGCTTTTTTGAGCTGAGCTGATACTAAAATGTGACGTCAACGCTCTGCCGGCCACTGATTGGTCAGAGTGTCGTCACAGGAAGTCATGAGCCGAACAATGCCAAACTATAGATCGGTTTAAAAGACTTAAAAAATCCTGAAAACATGCGTTAATCTCCAACACTTAGCAAAGGAAATGTCTAAAATCTCAATATTTAACAGAGGAGTCTGGTGTATTTAGCTACAGCACCGCCGAAAGCCGGTGATCGTGAGCCAAATCACGACCCGTTCAGCTGTATTTCAGTTCAGTGGTTAGTGTTTGATGAGAATACGTTAATCTAAGAAAGGAATAATAAATTGTTTTAATGTTGGTGATAATGGTGTTACTGAGAGGGCTCAGTTAAATCATTCCAAAGATTTCCCCAAATTTCCAGCTCCTCCTATTGTGGACCACATGGTATTACCGGGCCAATTAGGAATCAGGGAACCAGGGAATTCTGGTTCTACCTCAAGGTTTCTAACAGTTTACAGATATCAGGGTTGTAAAGTTTTCAGCCTATAGCGAGGTACAAGCTTTTTTTGAAGGTTACAGGTTCAGACTCAAATTCAGATTCTCTTCAGTGTCCAGTTGTCGTGACCTCACAGGGTGCAAAGGTCATTATGTAAGAGCCTCTGACGTCATGACACTGCAATCCTGTCTCCATGCAAATTAAAAAAACGCAGTGAACGACTGACGCACTTTGCATGAGTCGGCGCTGAGGTTGTAACCTTCACAGTCGACGCTGGTGGAAAACTGGTGTGAACCAGAGCAATTTTCAACATTCTCTTCCTGTGCCTGTATTCTTACATATCAAAGTTAACAGACTAAGAAAAGAAAAAACACGTTATTCAGTTGACAGCATTAGTTACAAGCTGTTATGAGCGTGTATATAATACAACACACTTCCTTTAGCTCAAACAGTCCGTCAATATTCAAACTGCTGAATGTAAATAAAATGTCATAAAATCTCATTTTTGTACTTTTTGTACATTTTTCTGATTTATTTGATGTGCTTTTACTGCTGATGTGCTGCTGTCGTGAGCAATATTGCTGCTTCCTCTCAAATAAAGGACTTGTGACAAACACCAGCTGAAGTCTACAGCGCCCTCTGTTGGTCAACAAAGGAAGTGGCAGTTGAATTGAGCAGATATGATGGGTTTTTGAGCTGGAGACAGGACTGAATTCAATTTATGTTATGAATTACTGATTCAAAATGAATTGTTTACTCTGTAGAAGTACATTTTTAGAGCACTGTTTCAAAATTCACAGTATAAGAGTGCTTCACAACATCAACATCTACAAAGAAATTAGTCTGAAAATATAATCGGCAGGAATAAAATCCTCAGTTTAGAAAGGAACATGTTAAAAGGGTGGAAATGCAGAATTGAAAGCGCAAATAAAATCAGATAAGGGTTTTGTTTTTGTATTTAAAAAATGTCTAGAGAAGGGACTTTAAAGAAATTATTACATTATAATAAGTAATAATAAGTAATAATTACATAATTCATGAGGGCATGTATATTGGCACATGCACTGACAAGGAAAATCAGAATTAATGTTATTAAATGTACAAATAATGTATGTTCTGGCGCATGACAGACAACGTAACACGAAGAAAAGCAAAAAATATGATCTATAAATCAATTAATTTGACACTTGAACATATAAAAATAAGACCGATCGATAAATATGAGCATTTTTGTGCATGTAATAAAAGAGCTTTGCTGTTGGATTGATACAAGCCACAATCAATATAGAAACAAGTTGTTTTCTTCTAATATTGATTATGACTTTCAATGATTATTGACTTCTTTTCTGTTGATCTAAATCATTGTTCAGCAGCTGCCAGATGATGACACAAACATTTGATGTTATACTGTTGTTTTTGTCATAAAAAGGGTCACAAATCCCACTTTATAAGCCAACATGAAGGAAGCCTGACATGATACCATCAAAAAAACCTCCAAATCAGCTTCTTTATGGACCTCTTGTGGAGATTTTGTCACGTCAAAGTCATTCTCCGTGTGATTTATAGTGTGCCAAACCACTTAGTAGTCGCCTAATGCAACAATACGAGGTCTCAAGGCTTCCCAGTATCACTCCGCGTCTCATAACACGAGGGACAAAACCCCGTTTGAGAGCCACAAATGCATGTGACAGGCTCCAAATGAGGGCCTGAAACGTTTAGCAGCACTTTTTCACAAACTAATCTGCCTAATTAAGACGTTATCCTCGCCAATCAGGGTGGACGACAGGGAGATTCTGGACATAAAGCCCCCGCGGAGACATAAAGCCGCAGCTTAAGGCCTCATCAAAGGGGGAGATTCCTCAGATATTCCTCATCTATTCTGGAGGCTGAGCTGTCAATCAGCCCCTCGTCAGGCTCACAGATTCATATCAGGGCCCGACAGCTGTTACATAACCACGGATAATCCACGCTGTGATTGAACACACTAACACACACACACACACATGTGCACACACTCTGAGGAGACAATGAGAGGCAGCAGCTGCCACACACACACATGCCTGAGATTCAGTTCAAGCACCAGAGTGCAAATGGCCCACTTAAACTTTAAACTGGGTAATTAGAAACCGTAATCGGGACTCGATGTCTCACTTACTCACTCATTCACTCGCTCACTCATTCACCCCCTGAATGAATGTAATGAAAATGCTTGGGTCGTCACAGGTGACGCAGCTGTGACTGTCCGTTAACACACACACACACACACACGTACAGGGAAGTGAAGCAGCAAAGTCCAAATTCAAACGTAAGGTAAGTGCAGGAGATGCTCGAAATGTAATGCACTGTACTTTACTTCTATAGGCCTTTACAACAACCCACAGGCTTTACAAAATAAAAGCGTTACACACACACACACACAGCATTAAAAACAGACGGAAAAGAAACTAATTCATGAAACAAAAATCAAAGCTGAATAAAAAAAAGAATAAAACTGATGACGACAGATAATCCAGGTGTTTAGTACAGTAAAATTAAACTTTAAATCGTTTTGAAATAGAGTAGAATAGTGCGAAATATAATAGAAGGGAGTTTAAACACACACTCATACGACATTAAATGACATAACATGAGACCAGCTGCATAAAGATAAAGTAGACAATAACTTTTTTTAAAAAGCAACAAAAATCACATTAAAATGTTCTTTTCACCCCTTTGTTTTGTTTATTTAAACATTTGTCAACTAGTAAGAACTAGAAATAACTTTCCTTACAATAACACAAAGATTAAATTAAATACCTACAGAAATCTGAGTTAGTTAGTTAGTTAATTAGTTACTTAATAAGTTATTAGAACTAACAAAATACCTGCATGCACCTGAGTTGTTTATGTATTAGTTTATTAATTAATTTGTAACTAACCATGAGCCAGTCATCACCAAATAACGTTCCATAAAGTTTTGTTTAAAATATCTATTTCTGGTTTAAATAACCATAAACCATTTCTCCAAAACTAAAACTAAACAGCAAATATGTTTTGATTATTATCATTTGTTTGTTTATGAGTCAACACTGACCTGATCACAGCTTTATATATCTCCTTGTTTTATGATTATTGTAAGACTTCATATGTATATGTATTATTTTAAAAACCTCCTCCTGAGCTGCAGCTGTTACTAGGCAGTGAATAAACTGGTGATACTGGGATTTACGTGGATCCAAATATTTAGACTGCGTGGAGGAGGATCAGGTATCTGCTGCAGACAGAGTCACACGTTCACGCCGTCAGGTGTTCACTTTTGTCTGTGTTTTAAAAGTAAAAAAAAAAAAACCTCCATAAAATCCAACGCTGTCTTTGTTTCCTGATGAATCACTTCAGCATTTACATGATAATTTGATCCACAGGAGTGATTTTAGCAGGTAATTATTACCTCCTTTGTGTTGTTTTTTCTCTTTTACCTTCGAGGCATGTAGTTAAAAATCCTTTCTCCTTCAGTCTTCACTGATCATTTAATGTCGTAGAGACAATCGAATTTGCGTGTGATAATTATTGCGACGGTTATCTGCATCACAGTTGATGTTAAAAATGTGGTTTTGTCTGCGTCTCACTGATGAGTGTTATCCTGACTGAACAGCACAGCACATTAATTCACTGCCACAAGCCATGAAACCTCAGCACAGCACCACAGTCTGCTGCTGCTGCGTTCAGGTGCAGTCAGACACTGCAGGCATCGCAGCCACTAAAAACACTAAACTAGATCCTCCTGACATTTAAATTCATATGCATCTTGTAAAGAAAGTAAAGGTTATTGTGATTTATTTATATTTGGGGGACAAAAATCTAATCACAATATATCAGAATCTGTGTCTGTTTTGTTTTGCACAACAATAATATGCAATAATTGGCTTTTTGTTTGTTTGTTTGTTTCACTTGCAAAGCAACAGCATCAAGAATGTCTTCAGCACAAGTTTACATTGCGACTTTTTGTGTTCTCTCACAATAGTTTAAATAAGATTTCAGAGCATTTTCATGTCTCCAATTTGTCTCCAGTATTTACAAGCATTTCTCTCTACATAGTAAAAAAAAAAATTGCAAAGCACTTATAATAAGAAATTATAGTTATTATAATCATTATGTTTGACTCTCTCTGATTCCTGTGTCTAAGACAGGGGCCTCAAACTGAAATGAGCTGGGGGCCAATGAGTGTCCAGTCTGGTCATGAGGGGTCAAGGGGTCACATGGAAAAAAAAAAAAAAGTTTATAATCATATCACACTGTTTCACCACAATAACGACATCTGTGATGGTATTTCACAGAATTTCAAAGTAAAAGTGTTTGTTATGAAAGTTCACGATAAAAAAACGAACATATTTTTGATTCAGGTTGAAATAAAAAATACAGTAAAAAAAACACTTAACATGCTTCATATTACCTTAAGTATTATTATTATCATTATTATAAAAAATATATTGCTTACTGTTTATGACAAACTAAAATAAAATAAAAGTTGCCATATTTCCCACATTACCTGAACGCAACGTGATTCTCCCGCGGCCTGTGGACGTTTTGACCGCGAAGACACCACAGTGTGTGTGTGTGTGTGTGTGTGTGTGTGTGTGGCAGCTGTCAGAGTCATGTATGTGCTGGTGTTAGTTTTCTGCAGCTCTGGCTCTTTGTACAAACTCTTGAGCAGAGTCTTTACTGGTCTTTGTCCCCACTTATGTTTTAATTATCTGCTAAACTGCAGCTGAGGGACAGGAGGTGGGAAAGAGCCGAGCACTGACCTCAGCTGCTGTCAATCAACGCACAATGAGACTCTTATTTTTTTTTTTAAAGAAATTCACATTTAATATAAATAAATAAATAAAATAAAAGATTCATGTCCTTATTTATTGAAAAATGACTTAAAATTCAGTGGCAGTGGTAACACTTTCCATCTGTTCTTAATCGTATTGATTTTATCACTGTGTTATTTTGTAGTGCCTTGTAGATATTTTAAAGTGCATAAATAAACATTGATTGAATGATTATTTATTTCAGCGCTAGTAAAGTAGTAGAGTACAAGAACAAGAATAACATAATTTTAATAATCTCCCTATCAGATGGTTATTTAACCAAATACTGTGTTCAGTTTTTAAAACTTTAAAAAAAAATACATGAATAAATAAAAACTTTGTCTTTAATGCCATCTGTTGGTCAGGAATTCATTTATGTCAGACATTAAGTCAGACATCTTAATTTTCACACAACTAACTTAAAATGTGATTTTATTCATTAATTATTGCCATTATTATTATTGTCTTACAAAGTAGCATAAAATCATTTTTTTTATATTTTTTTTATCATATTGCACAAGTGTTCCATGTCATACATACAGCATTTATTAAATGTTATTGTATTGTTCTTATTTAAAGCTCTAAGTTCTTGCTCTCAATCTTCTTGTGCTTGAAGTAGTTGCTCTTTAATTTGTATGCCTAATTTAACTTTTTTTTATATAGTATTTCTCACGTGTTCCAGAACAATTCTGATTTTTGAGTATCTCAAACATTAAAATAAAAATGCTAACAGAGGACAAAAATAATGTGCTAGAGGTCCAGTGCGAGCTAAGGGTCAAAGTTATTGGTGATTGAGTTTAAATGATCCCTGTCTGACTTGTGATTTATGGATATTCAGAAACAAAAATATGTCCCTGTTCTGTTTATATTGTTGAAATTATGGAGCTATATTTGAGGCACTGGAGAATAATTAAAGGTACAGTGTTTAATCGGGATATTAAAAGGTGGTATAGAAAATCACAACCTTTTAAATTTATTTATACAACTTTCATTCAATCAGGAATCATTCTCTCCAGTGTAAAAATTAAAAATTGCCACACTCTGACCAAAATTATTTACATAAATAGCAAATTAAAGTGGGCCTAATATGGAGCCTTGTGGTACACCCCCAATGATTGATAGAGCAGAATAACAAAAAACAAACCACATCAATATCTAAAACACTGCTTGCTATTACTCATGTGTTATTATTAGTTTGAGAACCATACACTAGACACTGTTTTATAATATAAAATTATAAAATTGCTATAAAAGACCTTGGCATGAACCGAACCTTTAAGAGCTGCCTGTCATAGTGTTTACATGACATATTATACTAAATTGAATTTTTCAAACTAAACTAGGACTATCACACATAGATAATGCGACTGGAAGTCAGATTACTACTACTTATCTACATTCAGTCAGTCCAGAGTCAGACTTAATGTGGCCTGGAGGCCTTCCCGGTTTAAATCCTGGAATATCAGAATCCAGTACACTGAAGAAAAAGACAAAAGTGTTAAAAATCATGGTACAATCCTGGCGAGGAGACCAATTTTATAATATGTCATCTTAAAAAATGTAATATTTTAAACTTCATGGATCGTTGGGAGACTCTGAATGGGTCTTAACATGCTAACAAATTAGCCCAAACTGAAAGGGGCTATATCGCCACCTAGTGTAGCAGGGACAGACGACTTCATTCATTCAGTAATTTGATCCTCCACTAGTACTTGTATTATGGGACAAGGACAGAAGTCCACTTGACTGACATAGAAAAAAAAACAAATGTTTAATTAAATAAAAGGCCCGGCAATGATCTCAGTGGCAGCTAATACAGATCAGAATGGACGAAAACACAAAAGAAGGTCTGAGTCTCGTCTCCCTCCTGCTGTCTGTGTGTCTGTGCTGAATATTAAGTGACGTCCGGATGATTTGTCCTTGTGTTTGTCCTCCTCTGATACTTCCTCTCTGGGCGTCACATCCCCCATGAAGAGGCTAATCTGCTCTCAGTGGGGCTCCTCCCACTGAAGAGCTGAGAGAAAACACACACACACACACACATTTCTATAGTTTATCTATATTTATATATCCTAGGATAAGGGACGTATTTCTTATTATTGCTAAATGTACGTATATCTTTTTGTTTAAGATAAAATTTGATGAATTTATACATCATTAAACCAACAAATTTTACCTAAACATCTCAACATTTTTGCAGTTACTAGAGAGACTTTATTTAGATTTCACTATGTAGAGAGAAACACGTTGCCAGGTTTGACCTTTTCCTGCCAAACTGGACATGAAAATGCTCTGTGATCTAATTTAAACTATTGCTACTGAAGACATTCTTGATCCTGTTGCTTTGCAAGTGAAACAAACAAACAAAAAAGCTCATTATTGGAATATTCTTCCAAATCTGATAATTTAGTGGTTCAAAAAAATACATATTGATATGAAAACAGGCGCTTTTGATTTAGAGCTGTACTGCATAACTTAGATGTGAATTCTGTGAATATATTCTTGTTTGCCATTAAAGTTCATGTATTTCAACCCTCAATAATAATTTTTTTTATGCGTGATACTGTATTCGATAGATGCTAGCTAGCGAGCTTACATATGCTAGTTTGCTAGCTTATATAGATATGTGCTAGTTTGCTATTTTGGACAAATAGAAAGACGCTAGTTTGCTATCTTAGATAGATATATGCTAATTTGCTATCTTAGATAAATAGATAGATGCTAGTTTGCTAGATTAGATAGATATATGCTAACTAGCTTAGACAGGCAGCCAGATAGATAGATAGATAGATAGATAGATAGATAGAATTTTACTCTGAACCATAAATATCAACATAAAATATCAGACTGAAGTGTAAAAACGTGTGTGTGAATTGATTGTGTATTTTTTTGGCATTTTTGACAGCTCCAGTGAAGATGTTTTTCTCTGCTGGAGAGGCTGTGCAGTCTCCTCCCTGCAGTCTTTAAGGGATTGAGCTCAAACAGTGGAACAAAAGAGAGAAGCAGATCTAAAGTGGAGCGAGTGGGTGACTGTTTGATGTCCCCGGGGAAGGAAGAAATCATGTAAGCCCCCTGTAATTTACTGTTTGGGGTTGCCTGGGTAGAGTTAATTCCCATGAGGACGTGCTCCCAGTGGTTTTTTATAAAGTCGGGATTTGTAAAGCTGCTCTCGTTGACCCCCTGCAGGTCATGAGGGCAGCAGAGCAGCATGACCCGAGTGTGTGTCGAGAGATAAATGTCTGGGGAAGAGGGCGGATTTTTGGAGATACTTCACATATGAAGGGGGGGAACAACAATTGTTTTAAGTGTCTATGAACAAAAGAAAATCCCAATAGCGCTGAGGAAATGTGTTTTTGATCGGTGCAAAACCGGAGGATGAGTAAAAGTATTGCTCTGTAAAATCTCAAAGATGAAGAACTAATCTGACATGTGACACAAAACATGTAACAGTCCGATTTTAGTCAGACTAAGACAATAATTTGGTTTTCTTAAGGTCATGTAAACACGTTAGTCCGACTTAAATCGAGCTAGTCTTAGTCGGACTAACATACCTGGATAATGCAATTCATAGTCTGATTACTGTTTCATCTATACACTTAGTCAGACTGGAGTCAGACTTCTACGTGTGCACCCAAATTTTGCTTTCTGGTCTTTGACCCGGAAGTAGAAGGAGACGACGTATAACCTGCTACAGAGGAGACCCACTTCTGTGACGAGATCTACGCTGTTCACCGATTGTTTTTCAGTGACGTAAAAACCAACAGGAATCTGATTCAGTACACGCGTACACGGCTAATAAATCGATTTTCTCCTCTGCAAGTATTCTCAGACTCTGCAAGTTGTCCGATTGCCTGTCTTAGTCGGACTACGGCCTTAGTTCGATTAAACTGTGCATCGTCTGTTAAAATATTGACATTTCAGACATGTCTTTGCTAAATGTTGGGATTTTTAAGTCTCTGTAACTGATCTACGGTTTTGCATTGTCCCATTTGATTCTTGTGTTGGACGTCGCACCCGTCAGATCGCTAGGAACCTTCTCATGATCTTACATAGTGGTTAATCATTAAATCTCACCATCGAGGAATTACATCACCTGAACGTCATTGATGTAATCCACACTTCCTGCAATAACCTCTCAAAATGGCTGCTGTGCAAAAGGCCCATTAGAACATATTGAATCTGAAACATCCTTAGTAACTGTTATTTTCATCTAAAGATACGAGAACATTAAACATGGATCCTCATCGTCTTATCTTCCCACGATCCTTCGTGACCGGCCACCATCTTGTCCTCTGTCCTCTCCCATCTCCCTCCACGTGAACGTGCCTGAGGACTGACGGCGCTTCTTAACCGCCGCGGTCGACTCGTGGCTGCTGCGGAGAGAAAGGAGAAGGTCAGGATTACGAGAGGCTGTTTGCTCTCTGAGGCCCCCCCGGCGTGCATGACCTTCAACCTGCCCTCCAAAGCGACACATTGACCGCTGCGGGGGTGTCATCGTCTCATTCTGTCCTGCTCCGAGACGTTGGTTTGACGTCGGCAAACAGCAGCATTTGGTCCAATTCGACGTCATGTGTTTGGAGCAGGTGTTAAATTCATGATGTAGATTATGTGTAAATTATGTGACCTGGGGGTCTGAGGACACACGGCGAAGCTCACCAAGGACATGTGTGAAGTTGGTCGACACAGACAAAATTGATTTGAACCAAAAATAACTTTTAAAGTGCTAAATCGGCTTTAAACGTCTTACCTTACATGTGTACAAGTGGTCTTTATTATGATTTTCTGTGCATGAATTAAGTTTAAAATTAAAATGGTCTCTTTTAGAAGATTTTAGAAACACTCTTACTGACTTTTCATCAACTGTACAATAGTAAAAATGTACTGCCATCACAACTTGTTTTAATATTGATTTCCTTACATGTGTAACATGTGGTTATTAATATTTTCCATCCATGAATAAGTGTTTTCCTGTCAAATGAGAAGATTTTTAAAGACTTTTACTATCTTTTCATCAATTGTATGAAAGAAAACAAGGTTTTAAATATTAATTTGCACATGGATTCATTTAAAAAACGGTCCTGCCATCACAACTTGTTCAACTTCAACTGTGTATTATCATTTTTTTCCATTTCATTAAAATCAGAATAAACTATTCCGATATTCGTACCTATTTGTATGAACCCCAGTGCATATTAAATAATCTTTATTACAGTTGAGATTAAGAAAAACTGAAGTTTGAGATCCTAGCAACTCATATTCTGCCACATAAACATGTTATTTGGTGATATGCTGTTGATATTGACTGAAATAGACATTAATGCTAATGTAAATCAAAGTATTCATATTTTTCTAGAGTAATTACAGCTAAACTATCTTTTTTTTTTAATTCAGTATCATTATGTGCGTGTTTTTAATTGATTCCTGATTAGTTCAAAATCCACAGCAGCTGCACCTGAAGGCGGTTTATTTATATTTATTATATTAAGTGTAGTTTCATGAACATGAAAATAAACTAAACTGTTAAAATGAGGTTGTTTCTCTTCGGCCGTCGTCTCACTATGGCTTTCATGAGGAAACACATGAATGCACGAGAGGTTTTCAGGTGGGAATAGTTTCTAAAAATGTTATTTTATTTTATTATGACGGGCGTAATGGTCAGGGTTTTTAATGCATGCTTGGATTATAACACCAGTGCTGTGTGACGACTGAGCCGACGCAGACGCCTGCTAATCTGCTGATGAGATGGACTCCGTAATCTGAATTTCAGCAGTGGCCAGTGTCAAAGCCAAAGGCGTTTGTCCGTGTGCATTCATTGACAGGATCGCCGAGGTTTATTTGTCAACACGACTCGCGTAGCTTTATTAATCCCTCCCTCTCTACCTCTCTCCCTCGCTCCGCTCCATGTAGACTGATTGATAATTGATCCTCGTTCAAACAGGCTTTCTTTGGGCCACTGTTGCCTCTGAATGACAAATGAGTCATTGTGCCCACAGCAGCCTAATCCGATAAACGAATGAGGGAATGAGTGTCGTCCTCGGCTGATGTCAACCTTTCACTCTGTTATTTGTCTCAGATTGTTTACTGATGAGGCCCCGGCAGTGGACGGGGTCACGCGCTGAGGCCCCCGCTTGCCTGAGTCAGAGGACGAGACGCTGGACTTTGTAACAATAAGACGACCAGAAATGCCGGGGCGACTGTGGCAAAAAGGGGGAAATTACTTTAAATAAAGTTATTGTTGTTGGCCGAATCCAGAACAGCAGATGTTATAGGAAGCGAAGGACAAGGGACACCAAAGGGACGCGAGATAACAAGACAGGTGAGGAACAGGTGAAGGATAGGGGAAAATAAAGTTAGTTGAATGCCTGAATGATAAAATACAAGTTAAAATAAAAAAACAAACAAACTGAGATATGAAAACTGTTAAGTATGCGAGTCAGCTGTCCAAATAGAGTGTCCATAAACAGAGTCCATAAACAAACACAAACAAATGTCATGTCATGACGTCAAGACATGACATGTCATAATGATGTCATATGTCGTCTTCTGTTGTGTCATGTTGTATCATGTCATTTCATGTGATGTAATGACACGTCATATTCTGTTGTCGTCATGTACTCTCATATGATGACATCGTGTCATAACAACATATGTTGTCACGTGACATGTCACATTGTGTCGCCATGTCATGACATCACGAAATCTCATACCATGACATTATGCCATGTACCGTGTCACGACATGTCATAGGCGATCATGTCATCTTCTGTTGGGTCATGTCACGTGACGTCATGTCATATCTCACGTCATGTCATATGTTATATAGCATCAAGTCATGTCATGACATCATTCCATATCACATGTCAGGTCATGTCATGTCATGTCATGATGAGCTAATGCTGCCTCATATCATTTTTTGACCAAAGGTAAATCAGTGAATGCAGCTTTAAAGTTATAAAAGCTGCAGAAGAAAGCACAATAAAGATTTTATTTATATTATAGGTCACATTGTGTATATATATATAACATATATATATATATATATATATATATATATATATGTATATGTATATATACATATATAAAGTGGTAATGTGGACGTTCTTGTCGGCGTTAAACTTGTCCTCCCTCGTCTCTTTGAAGAGGACGGGTCAGCGAGTGATCAGTCCACGGCCCCAGAGCGACACAATTTCCATTTGTAAGGCTCGGCGACACAGAGAATGACATTTAACTTGTTATTATTTCCCGTGGAAGATTGGTGATAAATTGTCCATTATTTTTCCTTAAAAGTGAGCGATAAGGACGCGGGCCGTTTGCCCTTAAGCCCGCACGCTAAAAACTGTGCAAAGTGACAGCCAATTATGGAAGCCTAGTTTGGGATAATGACTTTACAATGAATCTTTTGATTGAAATGTAACTGGCTTGGCCCCGAGCAAAGTGCAAATAATAATAATAAAGGGGAGGAAAGGGAAAAGTTACAGGAACACTGAGCACCGGGCGCCGGTGTTCATCGAGGTCTCTCGCCCGCTCTCTCTCTCGCACTCCTCTTTAGAAAATAGCTATAGGAGAAAAAGGCAGAGATATGCATATATTGATGAAAACATTATTAAGTCGCAGAGCGCTCGCAGCAAACATAAATTAGCATATTCAGGGTAAATATGCAGACTATTTACGATAATAAGAGCGGATTATTCAATTCAATGAATGTTAAATAGATGAGGAAATGGTATGTCTCTTATCTGGTCAAAGCTTCTATTCATTTTTTAATCCCTTCCCAATTGAACTCTTCATTTTTATTCTCTCTGAGTTATTGTTCCCGTCGCCAGGCGGGCGATTTGCACCTATGGGTCCCGGGAGATTCTCCCGCCGGTCACGTGGTTTAAGTGGCGCCGTTCACCTTATTCTCGGGCAGGAAATGGAAAGAAAAGTCGACGTCACCCCGAGGCCAGCAGCCACCGCCCCCCCCACCCTTTTTTTTTTCATTATGCACATGCAGGAGCTGATGAAGAACAAGATAAGCCGGCGCCTCGTGTTGCGTCAGAAACATACAAGACATGGGAGATTAAATTAAATGAAAGCAGCCTTTGGCTCCGTGAACGAAGCGCAGCGGCTTCTTCTTTTATTGTGCGAACTTTAATCAGTTTTAACTGTTTGTATTGTCGTGATTCACACGTGTGTGCACAGACACAGAGGAGTCAGTCTCTGTCTCCAGTTTTCTTCAATGACTCACTTGAACTAATCATAATTATTATTATTATTATTATTATTATTATCATCATTATTAGTCGACAGTATTGATTGATTCATTGTGTCGAAAATATAAACCAGCAAGTCGGACTAGACCATATCTCCATAAACATATGAGCATAGCATTTGTTTTCTAATTGTGTGCAAAAATTCAAACTTCTATCAGTTTTTGTGCATTGAAACTTAACTTTAATCAATTTTTGTGCATCGTAATTTAAAATCATTTTTTGTGCATTGAAACACATTTTAAATCAGTTTATGTTCACTGAAACTTAATAACATTTTTTTTTACATTTTTGTGTATTGAAACCATAATATATTCAATTTCTGAATACCTTTCAATCAGTTTTGGGCATTTAAAAATAAAATATACTTCTTTTTTTGCATTGAAACATAAAACATAATCAGCTTGTGTATTGAAACGTTTTTTTTAAATTATGCATTGAAAGGTAAATGCTGAAACTTTAATCCATTTTTGTGCTTTGAAATCTAAAATGTAATAATCTGTTTTTGTTTAATTATTTTTGCCTTATGAGAAAATATTGTGTCATTGCAGTTTTTAAAGCGCAGTTGTTTTGTTATTGATACTAATTAAACTACACTATTCTATTTTTATTGTATATATTATTTAGTTGTTTACTATTTATGAGCTTTTATTTTGACAGTGTCTGCTCCCTTAACTAGACATGTAATCGTGTTTTATTTTGGTGAGTAATCACGTGTCAAGCGAAGCTTGAAGTGAAAGTGAAGGAAATCGTTTGATTCCAAATCTGTGTTGACGTCTCACGTGTCGAAGTCGCCATCGAGCGGCTGAACTGAGTGGCTTCAATGCTTGGTTTTATATTAATGAGGATTTGCTGCCATCTAGCGTTTACATGCGGGTACTGACCAAAAATACATCGAGTTTTCAAAACGCTGTTTCTCAGGTGAAGGGAAAACTTATGAAACTTTTTAAAGGATGGAACAAGTTTAGATTTACACTTAGATTTTAAATATCCTAGGACACAGGTCAAAGGTCAAGTAAAGCTGTAGTTAGGCAGGCATTAAAATAATGAGTTTGAACTGATAAACGGACAGTTCTAATAGGTCTATAGAGTATATATATAGTAAAAGTATTATGTTTTGTTTGACTGAAAATTAAATTGGGGGTTTTGTTTATGTTATTGACATTGATGCAATCTGTCAGCAACAATCAATGAGTTAAAAGTCAGTCAATTAAAATCACATCTTTAAAGGATATCGGCTAAATATAGATATCGTCAAAATAAAAAATAACAATATTGAGATATATATGTATATATATATATACACACATATATACACATACATACATATATATGTATATAAATAAATATACATATACACATACATATATTTTCATGTTTTGCCAATAATATCACCCACCCTTAGTTTAATTATGTTAAAGGTAGGGTTGGGGATTCTGGAAAAACAGTTTGAGCAGGCGACCCTTTGAATTCTAAAGTCCAAGACCTCCCCCCAAAGCCATGCCTCTGCACAGTTTGGGTACGCTTTTTTTTTTTTTGAATACTAGAAAAACAACAAATACTTTTAAAAGATTGAAAAGACAGAACATTAACTCACCGGTCCAGTAGAAACAGTCGTCGCCACCTTTCAAACACATGCACCGATGCTCACTCTGGTCTTGGATCACTCTTGGCAGTCTTGTATAAAGTACTTTAAAGGGATACTTGAGTAAAAGTAGTATGTTACCAGAAAATGACTTTGGTAGAAGTCGCTTCCTCTAACTATCTTTGTTACTCGTTGCTGCCAAATAAAATCAGAAGAAGAAGAAGTATTGTTGGTAATATGGTCTGTTTATATAGAGCTTTTCTTCTTCACTCTGGCAGAGCCAGGAACTGAACCCACAGCCTTCCAGTTGAAAGACAACTTGCCCTACCACTAACCCACCATGGCTCAATCCAGAAAATGACTTTTGATACTTAAGTACAGTAAATGTCATAACCTTTTAAGACTTTTACTTCAGTGATATTATTAAAAAAAAGTGACTATACAATGCTCGCTCTGGTCTTGGATCAGTGACAGTACATTAATTCATTGATCTCCCACCATACCTTTAATCCCTCACACTACAGGATAATTCTCCAGATTATCTGTTCAAATCTAAAATTGTAGAAGACGGCCATGAATATGGAGGGAGGGACAATCAAACACAGGTGAGACAAAGCAGGGCGGGTCACACAATCAAGAGAGAAGACAGGACAGGAAGCAAAACTGGCCATGGTAGACACACAAGGAAACACTTCAAAATAAAACAGGAAACGAGGAACTGAAAACCAGACCGTCAACCGTTGTGAATGGAGTGGAGACTTTTCCCGTCATCCATCACATGGTGGCGCTCTTGTCTTACTCTCTCTGTACATCACACACACACACACACACACCTGTCACCAGTGCTGTTATTTCAGTATAATCACAAAAGGTTTTTGTACACTTTGACTTTTTGAATGCATTATATTTACATTTTTATCCTGAAAATCTGTCCTTTATATGACTTACTATTCAATAATTATTGTGATCAAAGGGGATGTTTTGCTTAACTATGGATGAACAGGTGCAAAAAGTGTCCGGTAAGTGTTTATCGTACTAATTATCTTATCTTATATTTGTTTTATCTCTCTGCCTCAATAACAACAACAGCATTTTATCTTATCTTAACCTATGTTATCTTATCTTGTCTTATCTTATCTTTTCAATCCAAATGTACATAGAATTAAATAAATACATTTCATTCATGAAATGTAAATAAAGTTGTTGTTGTTTTTTAAAATATCTCCTCTGTCTTTGTGTAGCGCACCTGAGCGCCTCGGTTTTTATTTCACAGCCAAACATCTTCTGATTAAATGTGACGTTTTAATCCCGGACTCAGTGTCCGAGCCGGGATCAGTGATGACAGCAGGGCGGCAGGAAGACGCAGCAGGCAGCGGCACTGAGCCAACATTCATCTGCATTCAAAGGAATGCAACGATGAATCATTAAAATCTCACTAATTGGGTGTAACGTTGACGATATACAATATACAGCAGAGCGACTAATACTGTGACCCCACTCCACACAGCTGATTTATCTCATATTAATGATTAAAGAGGGGAGAAAAAAATAATCCCCCTCCAACACATGCACTGTTAAAAATAAATAAATAAATAAAAGCCTGACATTAATTATTTGCTATTTTGCAGGCGGGAGTCTGCCCTTTCCCTAAAGGGAGTCATTTATCTCTTTGCATGATGTCTGAAATGAAGAAAAACAATGATGGTGGATAATGATGTTTCCCCACAGATCACACACACTCAAATTAAAACAGTCGAAGAGGTTGAACCCATTCCTCTCAGTCACAGAAAGCAGCTTTGCAAGTCAAGTGGTCTCCATCTACAGGTTGTCGTGGCAACTGTCAATCTTGTCACCTATAGGAGCAGCTTGACGCTCGCTCTCTCTCTGCGTTTGATGACTTGAAAGGAGTCACTTTTCATGCAAAACTGGGTCGACAACGACAACAAAACACTTCTGAGGGGGGAAGAAAACAATGAGGAGACGAAGCCGCCGCGATTTATGTCTGAGAACACTGATTTTTTGAACCCCTTTGATCTCTGTAATGACACCAAATTTCTATATATATATATATATATATGTGTACGTATGAATGCATTTGTTTTCTTTCATTCTGTAAAAAAAAGCCTTTTCTGCATCAAGGGATGTGGGACAGAGATTTGTCCCGCATGGCAGATTCCACTTTTTTTTAGGCAACCACAACCCTGTGGCTAAAAAACTACTCCTTCTTGAGTTTCTACTCAGTGAACTCTCCAAATGGAACATTTCCCGAGCTCATTTAGACTCTTTTAGCCAGCTCTGGTCTGGGTTTTTGTGCCTCCATTCTCTCCCTTTCTGTTACTGTTATCTTCTGTGTGTGTGTTTGTGTCGCTGGTGCTGCAGAAGAAGCCTTAAGGGGGGGAGAATGTGAAGAATCCAACTCCCACACAATGCGGGTTCAGTCTGGGCTGGAGAGGCTGGTGGATGCACAGATGAAAGGAGATGAAAGGGAACCAAACTTAGGGGCATTTGCTCTTGTACCGCACTTGGTTCTGAGTTGTTGTTTGCTGAGAGGGAAAACACAGTTTGAGCCACAGGAGTGGACGGGAACATCACACAATCCTCCCAGAAACTAGGTCTGAGATGCTTTTTTAAAGAATGATAGGAAATGGCAGTGCATTAACGCAACACAAATTGTCCTTTTATATAAAATGAACACAAAAAAGGGAGGACATGTGTGTTTGGTGGATTATTTCTTTGTTGTAACAATGCCTCTTGGCATTAAACTGTATAGCGTTGGAAAGCCTGTGTGTTTGTTTCCCTTTTAAATGGTGCGACGATTGTAAGGAAAATGCATTTGTGGGTTGAACAGCAGCAGAGTTGAGTATAAATAAATCTACTCCGCTCAATGCCAAACAGCTTATTCTGCTGTCGGTGTCAATTATTGGATTTATTGAATGATTGAAGTCTGAGGGAACACAGCAGTCGGTGTGTTTACATGCATGTTAAAGGTCCAAGTTTAGTCAGATTAAGACAATAATTTGTTTTTCTTAAGGTCATAAATATGTAAGTCCGATAGAAATCGAGGTAGTCTTAGTTGGACTAAAACACTTAGATAATGCGATTCATAGTCCGATTACTTCTGCATGTATACGCTTAGTCGGACTGAAGTCAGACACAGATTTCCTCCCCTGTCTTTGACCCAGAAAAAGAAGTAGACAGCTTATACAGTATTATCCAGGTATGTTAGTCTGACTAAGAATAGCTTGATTTTAGAAGATAAAGAAAACTGATTTATTAGTCTGACTAAAATTGGACTTTTAACACACATGTAAACACACCAAGTGTTTTAAGTCTGTCTCAGATGAGTTTCAGGAGTAAAAGCACCACTACTTTCAAAACCTTTACAAATTAAAACATGTAAACACATAATATATCAGTCAACATGGGTCAAAGGTCACAAATGCTTTAACTTTCTCACTCACTCAGTGACATGAATCAACGCCAATTCACCTGTCCTCATCATACACCTGTCCTCATCACTCACCTGTCCTCGTCATTCACCTGTCCTCATCGCTCACCTGTCCTCATCTTGTCCTCGATATTCACCTGTCCTAATCTTGTCCTCGTCATTCACCTGTCCTTAACTTGTCCTCATCTTTCACCTATCCTCATCTTAACCTCATCGTTCACCTGTCCTCATCTTGTCCTCGTCATTCACCTGTCCTCATCTTTCACCTGTCCTCGTCGTTCACCTGTCCTCATCTTAACCTCATGGTTCACCTGTCCTCATCTTGTCCTCATCATTCACCTGACCTCATCTTGTCCTCGTTGCTCACCTGTCCTCATCTTAACCTCATCGTTCACCTGTCCTCATCATTCACTTTTTTTTCTGGCTAAATTGCAGACAATTACATTTATTTTTAAATATATCTAGGAAAAATAACCATATTTGTCAATGAAAACACTCTATTGTATAACAATGACATTGTTGTTGAACACTTCACACATAGTTCTAGTCACTTTGGATTAAAAGCACACGTGTCAGTGTTTTATCTCTGTTTTAGTCGTAGTTTTTGTCTTTCAGTAGCATCAGTGTGGTGAGCGGCTCGTATTCTTAGCCTGGCTGCATCAGTCCACTACATACTAATTATCTGTGATTACTGCACACAGTGAGGGCTGCACCCCTGCCCGTGCTTTCATCCCTCTAAATACCACCAGGGCCATTTTCCGCCTCTGAAAAATCCCACCTTTGTAACTCCTCATTCATTAGACCGACGTGGAGCTCCAGAGTCACTTTAAACCCTCTCCATCCTTCCATATCTCTCTCTCTCTACATCATGATGCCTCACAACCCCATACTGTGATCGTGGTGCCGGTCTCCTAGCAACCGGCCCTGTAAGAGGAGGTGACAACATTTGCATTACCACCACCTCCTCCTCCACCACCTCCTCACCCTTCCTCCCCTTCACCATCCGGATGCTCTTCAAATCTCGTAAACACTCTTCGCTCTGTGGTGCTGTCACTATCGGGGTCACTGTGTGTGTGTGTGTGTGTGTGTGTTGGCCTGATTAGCATGAATGTAACTGCTGTAAATACCTGTAAAGTAAAACAGACACTGTGTGTGTATGTCATTCATGTTGATATAAATTACTAACTAATAAGTTTAAAATAAACAAACAAGGCTCCAGTAAAGACATATTTCCAAGTAAAAACTGTTTACATTATTTTCTTCTGTTTCTATTCTCTGTAAAGTTTAATATTTTTGTGTATAGTGAATTTTTACTATTTGTTACCTTTTGTTGATTATCTTATCTTCACTTGTTTTATCGTATCTTGCCTTATCTTATCTTAACTTGTCTCTTATCTTATCCTATCTTATCGTACCTTGTCTTATCATACCTTATCTTAACTTAACTTGCATCTTATCTTGTTTTATCTTATATAGTGTTGTCTTATGTTGTTGTCTGTTGTCTTGCCTTTTCTAATATTGTGTTATATTATCTTGTTGTTAATGGTATACAGTACTCAGTAATAGTATCGGTCTGATCGTGGATAAAAATCACTGAATTGAAAAGAAGCTTTAAATAGTTTCACCTAAATGTTACATACTGGACCTTTAATGAAGAGTCTGTTCCCACTGAGCAGCAGCTGCGTGCCTCTCAGCCATCCCCACTTCTTGCAGCATGTTGTTATTATTATTTAAACATTTCATATGGCTGCACCACGTGTCATCTGTTGCCCGGTTTCACACCACGACGAGTTCTTTTATTCATCATCAGAGCGAGTGAGATGATTTGTCTCTGACTGCAAGCTCTGATCTCCTCTGAGCTTTTTGAATACGAACCACATCACGCTGGGCTCACATTTGGGTCTGGCTGCAGCCTGGAGCCACACTGGTGAAGTGACGTGCGCGCCTGACGACGCTAAATGGCAGCACTTGAAATAGCGTGTACCTGCCAGCAGCGCGCGCTTCACCCACTTGGCTGATGCGATCGCGGACGAACACTTTCGCTTTTGCGCTTCAGCACCGCGACGCGCTGGACAGCTCCTCCGTCTACAGCAGCGGAAAACCAGAGCAATTAGAAACTGAAGTTTATTTTTTACTTTAAGTTTAAAAAAAAAAAAAAAACGATGGGAACAACAAACGTCTCCTTCTTTGATTTCATCGGAGGAGTCCAACTTCTCCAGGGCGAGGACACCAGAACAGCCATACCGGTCATCCTCATCGGGATCTGTGTGTCTGGAGCGGTTGGGAACTTGCTGGTTTTGCTGATTTTCATCCGTGACTTCAGGAGCGGACGGGGCTCCGAGGTGAAGGCGCTCCTCGCCTCTTTGGCGTCCACGGACTTGCTGATCCTGTTGCTGTGCGCCCCCGTGCGCGCCGTCACCTACTACAAGCAGACCTGGACCCTGGGTACTTTTGTGTGCAGCACCGCGGACTGGTTCCAGCACTCGTGCGTGGTGGCGAAAACTTTCATCCTCGCTGTCACCACGCGAGCCAAGCACACGCTGGCGCCCAGCGCAGCCGCGGGGCCGCGCCGCAGCCCGACGTGGATCCACGGAGCACTGGCGTTCATCTGGATCGTGGCCATGCTGTTCCCGATGCCGCAGATGCTTTTCGCGACTCTGGTGCCCCACGGCAGCGACGCCGTCTGCGTCTCTGAGATGCCAGCGTGCGCGTCAAACTTCATGGGTTTGTTCTACAAGATTTACCCAACCGCGACCTTCGTGGTGCCGGTCATGTCCACGGTTGCCTACTACACCAAGACCCTGCACACTGCTGTGAACCACGCGCCGAGCCCGCAGCACCAGAGCAAAGTCACCCTGGTTCTTCTGTGTCTGAGCGGCGCGCTGGGGCTGATGCTGCTGCCGGAGTGGGGGACGTTCACCTGGATCAGACTCGGCTACAACAAGCCGCCCCTTGGTTTGATCATCTTTGCGCAAGTCCTGCTTTACGCATGCAGCGCGCTCCCTCCGGTCCTCCTGATGACCATGTACGACGACGTGCGCCAGGGACTCGTCACCATTTGGTTCGTGGCGACTTGCAGACGCGCAAAGAACGTGCCCGCCAGCGGCGACGAGTGTCCAAAAGCGGAGGGAAACGGAGCGGAGGTGCGGGGCTCGAACGCCGTCGCAAACGCGGTACCAGCGGAGAATGAGAAGACCTTCCCGGACTTGGAGCACTTCTGGACGGGGCGCAGGGACACGCACGTCGAGGAGGAGCAGGATCCGGTTCCGTGGGAGAGAGAAGAGAAGATGTTGTAGACAATCAGACGTGGAAAGTGTCTTTTTTGAAGAATCCATCTGGTTTCCAGTGTTGACACAGCGCAGACTAGAGCTGCTTTTTTTTTGATAATCAATTGCTTTGAGTGTATTTTTTCTTGTAGATCTCAGATTTTTCAGCTTCTTAAATGTGAATATGATCCAAATAACAAAGAAATAATTCAAACTGATTGATTTAAGGGGTTTCGTGGACTAAACAAGACATTTGAGATCATTTTGAGGTCAATATTTAAACATTTAGCAACATTTTCTTTTGTTTACATTTTGTTGACCAAACAACCAACAATCGATAGATCAATGGATTTTGATTATTGATTAGTTGCAGCTCTATAGTGCAGACTCTTGGTCTTGTCTTGCATTGGTCAGATGTAAAATTGTTCGTTGTGACACTTTTGCACAGTCAGATCAACACTAAAACAATTAAATTCAACATAATTTCAAACTGTATTTAACAGTTTGATGTCACAGTAGCAATAAAATAAGTATTTCTACGTTTTGGAATAGTGTTATCAGCTGAATTTAACATTATTTCAGACATATTTAACTGTTTTAGTGTTAGGCTAACACTGAAAAAGGAGAATTTAAAACAGCTTCACCAAGTTAAACATGTTTTAAGTTAACATTACCACAGAACGTTTGAATAAATTTGAATACACTTGTGCAATTATTTATGTAGTAAAGTAACACTTTGATATTCCATTTTAACAATATTTAAGTATCTTTAACCCTTTTAGTGTTAAATTAACACCAAAAAGTTCAATTTAACACATTTCCATAGTGTACATAATTCTTATGTTGTTTAAGTTAAGTTATTTTAACACCAATCCTGATTAGGACCAAGTTCAATAGTGTGAAATTAAACTCTTTGAGTCTAAAATAGTGAGTTACAATTACCGCTGTCCAAGTATTGGACAAATATTCAATTCAAATGGGCGCTGAAAACCTTTAGTGTTTCTTTGACTCTGCAAAATGCACCGTGTACGGATGTTTCTACATATCTGCGTAGGATACATTTGTTCTTGCGCTGTCAAGTACACAGAGCACCTTCACTAGAGTTTTGTACGAAGATGAATCAAATGTAAATATCCAGGACACTCGAGCATCAAAGGGTTTGTTGTGATTGTGTGGTGTGTGTGTGTGATTAAAATATTCTCAAATAAAGACTGTTCTGAGGTTGTTTGAGGTTTTTTTATGCTAACCCCCCCCCCCCACACACACACACACACACTAATCCCAACCTTAATCACTCGATATAATGCAAATGAAACATCACATCAAATCATCATCATGAGAGGACAGACAGATCACAGATCATTTCTCCATTAAATTGACAACTAATCCAGCAGCACATCTGAGCTCAGGGCATTAATCATCATTCAGGGCAAATTCAGCCTGTCACGTGTGTGAAGTCTAGTCAAACTCTCATTTATTTTAGGCCGTTTAAGTTCAGTCAGTCAGTGTGTTTACAAATATGTTAAAAGTCCAATTTTAGTCGGACTAAGACAATATTTCAGTATTACTCTTAGTCTCTCAGTGTTCTTCATGACGTAAGGCCCTGGTATACTTCCGTGCACATGCCACACACGCCAAAGTCAGAGTCCTGTAGTATCCCACTTCACCATTGGGTGGCGGTACAATACCTCGTAAACACCTGGATCGAGCTAAAAGGGTTGGGCAGGGGAGTCGGGGTGTCAGCCGGTTCGAGGGTCGCAAAGGTCGATGGTCGGGCGACTATCCTTGGCGACAACTCCTTCTGTTGTCCAAATGTTTTTTTCTGCCTTAGTCTGACTAACATACCTGGATAATGCGATTCATAGTCTGATTACTCCTGTGTGTGTACACTTAGTCGGACAGGAGTCGGACTTGGCGTTCTGCACAAGTACATGGTAAAGGGTTAAAAGATTTTAAAAATCCTCAATCGAGATCCTCGATTAAAATCATCAGTGTGTGAAATCATCTGATAAAGGTTTGAATGTAACAGAACATTTGTTTATACTCACGCATCATGGCTTTCCCTTGCACGTCTTTCAGTCACACACCATTTCCATGACGTTCCTTCACTTTTAGTTTGTCCTCTCTCAGGTTCTTATCGGCAGGACTCAGCCTCCATCTTTAATTAATGTGGGCCTAAAAACTGCAGGGCAAATGTGGGATAATTAATTTTTCTTTTTAATTGAACGGTCAGATTGATTGGCTGGGGAAAAAAGTTAGTGTCACAGTCTCCCTCTGTAATAATGACTAGCTCAAAAAATAAAAATGAATGAAAATCCCCAGTGATTCAAGGGCAGAGATTTGGGCACACGCTCGCTCTATTGTCATATTGTCAATGAATAAATTATGTGCAGGAGCACAATCACACTTTTATTATTATTATATTATTATTATTATTATTATTATTATTATTATTATTATTATTATTATTATTATTAATAACCCTGTCCACCTGTAACCTTTCTTTTCACTCAGACTGACTAAAATGTCAAATCTGCCGTGGCGTCCGTCAGAACCGTGGGTGACCACTGCTTTACTGGTCAAAAAAGAAAGCTTCTTTTCACGACCCACTGAAAGGTTACACTGGCGCAAACGCACGGCAAAACTGCAAATACAGTGTAACCTTTTTGTCCATTTTTGTTTACTTTGGGTGACGCTCACGTCATGGAAAAGTGGGTGTTCTTCGTCGTTTGCAGCGTAAACATTGGTGTCAAAGTGTGAAACGCACGTTGTGGCGGGTTTGTCTGTTCAGGCGGACTAAGTTTAGTGTTCCGACTACAATCGAGCTAGTCTTAGTCAGACAAACAAACCTGGATGATGTGATTGACAGTCTGATTACTCCTATTGGACTGAATGATTGAAATCTGAGGAAACAAGTTAGTCAGTCCAATTTTAGTCAGACTAAGACAATAATTAATTTTTCCTAATGTCATGTAAACACGTTAGTCTGACTAAAATAGAGCTAGTCTTAGTCGGACTAACATACCTGGATGATACGATTCATAGTCTGATTACTCCTGCATGTATACGCTTAGTCGGACTGGAGCCGGACTTCTGCATTCTGTGCAAGTACCAAAATTTCCTCCCCGATACTTCTTCACTTAGCAAAGCCTTAACTTAGTGCTTATCATTTGCCACATTCAGCTGGTAAATGTTTTCTCATTTGTGAATAAAAAAGAAGTCACTCAATAAATATTATTATGAACTGACAACATTCACAATAAGAATATAAGTTCCTTATTTCCTACTGAACATGGAGAGACACAACAAGCAACCAAGCAATTCTGCACCTCATCTTGACCAGATAACGACAGCTCAAACACGTCTATCTATACTGCAACTGACAACTTGAGCATTGTGCTGAAAGGTTCACAGTATAACTCACCATCACCTGACAAAAAGGCCTCCAAGGCAGTTAAGTCATGCTCGAGCTAATTTGTGTCACAACGATCCATCTTCACTGTTTTTCTGTGACCTAAAGGTCAACAGGAAACTGATTCAATACACACTATCTTATAGAGGCGTACAGCGCCACCTATAGAGGCGGAGTCACACGCACACGTCCAATAAATCCATTTTTCTTCTCCGCATGTATGCTCAGACGTCACAAGTACACAAATTCTTCTCATAAATCCAAGTGCCAAATCCTGTCGGCAACCATAAAGCAAGGCCCTTGCCTATTATACACATAAAACACAGGGTATGGGTAGTATATTAAATTTCTGCTCATAAAATCTGGTCAGTCATGGGCCAGAGAAGAGAATTTCCACACAATTTTCCATCGTGATATTGCAATATCATGATATTTGTGACGTCAAGTGAAATGATGATATAGTTCACAACAAAGACATGTATTTATGATGCAAATTAGTCTTTAAATAAAACATAGAGAAATAACTCATGACCACATACCACGACTTTGTTATACACTGGAGAATCTGTCGCCACCAAACATACCTGACGATGCCCCTAAACGTCAGCCTCTGTGTATGAAACAGTTTCGTGGGATACTTGTGTACTCGTATGTGTACTATGCAGCCTATGATGCCAAGATCTCAGTATCTAATGAACAATAATGAAGCCCATTATGTCATTTTCAATGCAGTCATTAATGCACTCTTCTTCATTCTACTAGGTCATATAAACACAATCCTGGTAAAGCAGTCACTGAGCTGCCTTTAGGGGATAAAAGTCCTGTTTCCACTGCTTCACAGAGGAGGAGGAGGAGGGGGAGGAGGAAGAGGAGGAGGAGCTGCCTGCATTCATTCATTCATTCACGCATCTTCTACCACTTTATCCTCCACATGAGGGTCGTGGGAGGGCACTGGTGTCAATCTCGGCTGACAGAGGACGAAAGACGGGGTTCACCGTGAACACCAGCAGTAAAAGTGAGCCATGGAGGCTCAATGGTAGGGCGAGTTGTCTCAACTGGAAGGTTGTGGGTTCATTTCCTGGCTCTATTAGTCTATATGTGTCCTTGAGCAAGACACTTATCCCCACATGTGAATGGGTGAAAACTGCAGTGTAAAGCATTGAAGTAAAGTACAGATATGTGAATTTTGTATTTAAAGGGCCACTTATTATTTTACTTATTATTTTACTAATTTCCAGAGAAAAATGTGTTATTTTGTTCTCAGACATTGGATCTGTGTAAATCTGACGTCAAAGTCACTTCCTTTAAAGAAAATAAAAGCCCTACACTGCTCTTTACTGTGTTTCTGTCAAGTTTTATGTCATGACCAAGAAAGCTGGTGGTGTTTAGTTGTTGTCTTGTGGTTCCTGTTTTATTTTGAAATTTCTCTCTCCTCTTTTTTCTTTCAGGTAACTTGCTCCTTCTCCTCATGTTTTCTCGCCAGTCTGGTTGTCTGCCCCACCAGTGGCGGCTGGTGACGTTTTATTTTGAGGGGGCGCAATCGGCAAGTCAGTTTTTCAGATGGACTGTGGTAACACAGTCCAGTGGTGATATGCAGTTACCATGCCGTGATATGCAGTTACCACCACTAAAACACACCAAAGCACCATTCTCATGCCTGATACTGTAATTTTAAAAGATTCACTTAAATGAAACTAAAAATACACAACAAAAAGTTTTTGTCTGTATTTTCAGGCATTTGAATTTTGCCTTCTCTATCACTCCTTTGTTCGCATAGCATTTTCCATATATATCCTTGTCTGTTTGTGTTTATTATTATTATTATTATTATTATTATTGTTCAGAGAAATGTTTTAAGTCTATATTACCTGTCTGAATCCAGGCTTGTTCAGTGTCCAGCATCTGAAAGAGGAGGCAGGGAAAACAAAACATAGCACTGGTCTGAGTGCTACCAGTTAGCCAGTCCTTCTTCTCATACCAGCTCCTGTCTTTCGTTTGCTGTTCTATGGCGACGTACGGCTGGTCAGGTCCGAGTTATATAAGCCGAAGTTTTTTCTTCTATGAAACGGCTTTTTTTTGCAGTGACAGAAAGTTGTTTGTACTTTATTTCCATGAAGAAATCGGCAATTAAGCGCTGGTAAAGTTAGCACAACTTACAGAGAAGCGAACGGAGGCATTTCCGTTTCCGCCGGCATTAGGCCATGTCCGCTCGGCCGTGTGTATGACGAAATCACGTTGGGGCGAGCCCTCCCGGAGCCCATTGAAATGAATTGTAGGGTCCAAAATTAAAAAAAAAATAATCTCAACATGTACATCTGTAAGAGCGTCTTCGGCGATTTTCAATCTGACTGAAATCATTTTATGAGTATAATAATTAATTAATTAATTAATTAATTAAAGAAAACTGTAAGTTTATTCTTCATTTGAACAAGTGGAAAAGAAATGAAACCGCCCCCTAAGTACAGTAATGAAGTATTTGTACTTCAATTTGCCTAATCCCATAATCTGCATGTTTTTGGACTGTGGGAGGAAACCCCCACACACACACGTGGAGAACATGCAAACTCCATGCAGAAAGACCCTTGTTCTGACCGCGTCATGAACCCGGCTCTTTCTGCTGCAAAGGCAGGAGTGAGCTGCCTGCAGCATGTACACAAATAAATACTGTATGTGTCAATGAAAGCCATGTCATTCATCATTCATGCGGTCATATGTTGCATTAAAGGTTAGCCGTCTGTGCCGAAGAGTGAACTGATGAACTTAAACCGAGCTCTAAACTCGTGACAGCTAGTTCACGCTGAGCTGGTGAGAGTTTTATTTTTTAAAAGTCAGTGTTTATTAGTTTATTAGCTGAGGGGGAAAACACAGAGAATGACGACATGGTTTTTTTGTTGTTTCCACTTCACTATTAAAGCAAGTGATACTCAGAGATCTGTTTTTTTGGGCCGAAGCCATACTTCTCTTTTCATCTGGGCTTGTGTTTGAAGCTAAAGGGCTCTGAAAACCAGCACAGTCTCCTTTATTGAGACGTACATGGTGTTTTTCCTTCTCACTCAGGCGTGATGGATTGCTGACGCTGCCTCGGGGTCGATGTGGTTTTATTTCTGTGCGTCCGTTTGTCCTCCTTCTTCCTGCCATCAAGCAACTGTCCTGCGAGACGAGAAAGGTTCCAGTCAAAAACAGATTTGCAAAACAGTTTTAGTGTTAGTTTGTAGGTGGATGAAGTGATGAAGCTCTTAACATATAACAACATTTCCGGCTTTAGCTGGACAATAAAATTCTATTATATTCTATGTGTGGGTTCCTTTATTACTCCAGCCAATGACCAGAGAGCTAGGACATGTTCTTAATATAGGCATAGGAAATAGCGCCACCTACTTGCAGGAACTGCACTTTAACAAACAAAAATAAACAATAAAACTTTTTAGTCAGACTAAATTTTAATAAACCAAAACTTTTTGTTCCTTAAAGCTGTAGTGTGTAACTTTTTTTTCTTTTTTTAACTTCATTGTTTATTTTGAATTTGCTTAAGTGACACAAACTTTAAAAAGCACAGTAAAAACAAAACACATAATGACAAAAACCCAACAATAGAACAGAAAACACAATAAAAACAAAAAGCTGAAAACACACACAAAAAAAAAACGCAAAAATAAAATCACACAACATATTTGTGGTGGTGATTTGCACTTCAGGGCCACCGTACCCACAGTCAAAAGCTTCACCCTGAATAAAGAGTGAGTTCAAATGTCTTTTAATCCCTGTTCAGCAGAGCTGCAGCATAAATGAACCATCTTTCCCATAATCCTGCAGGTCATTCACTTCACTGTTCACGTTGTCAACATAGAGCTGGCAAACAAAGATTAGTGCCGTGCAACGACATATCTGCTCTTACCACACATCACTGTTCATTTCATGCTGATTGAATTACATGTAGAAACCTGCTGGCTCATTGTGTGAGTGAGTGGCGCCACCTTCTGGTTTAAAATGAGAATTCTTGCTGCTCTGTTCAGGTCGTCCGTCACGTACCGCTTTGGGAAACCCCGCATTCTTTTCCCCATCCCCTCACTTATACCTCTCCTATTGGCCCGGGGTGTGATTGACGACACTGTGGTCCAATAGAAACCGAGCTCGCGCAGTCCTGCCCTCCCCCCGGACGAACGTCTGCGCAGATGTGTGTGTGTGTGTGGAATAGGAATAGCAGTTGTTAAGAACTCACGAACTTCTGAGGCACGACAACACGCAAGGTGAGCCTTAAATGGTCTTATATCACGGCGTATTAACGTAAAATAGGAGTGTATTAACTTTGACCGAGTGTTTAATTGAACATGTATGTGGCAGATGACTGCATTAGCTAAGTTGTGTCGTACTTGTTTAGCTAATGCAAAGTAGCTTCTAACCTTAATCACTTATAACTGTCAGTTATAGTTAACACGGTTTTCAGTCTGTCGTGTAAATGCAGCCATTTTAACCCCACTAGTCGCTTTATTATATCCCCAAATGCACATTTAAAAGTGTCTGTAACTTTATTTTTATCATTCCCCTCCCTCTTTTTAGTCAAAATAGGCTTTGAATGTATTCTTCCTGTACATTTATACAACATAAAGTCTCTTTATTTTCATTATCCCCCATTATGTTATGTGCGTTAAAATAGCCGTTAAAAGCCCACTCACTCGTACAAAACACACGTTATATGTACATTTAAAGTGCATTTCTGCAATGTACAAGTAGTGATCAGTCTCAGTTGTCCTTGTTATTAACGTTAAGCTGTATTTGTGCATCATAATCCTCAGTCTGGTGGAGAGAAGGGTTCACTTCTGCAATGCAATGCAGTTATCAAGTGAAATGAAAAGGAAATCGCAGTGTTTCCATTTTCCACAGGAAGGCTGATCATCACTCACACTTTCATTTTCACTATCAATACAATAAGAATCTTATTACTTACTATGTCTGTGGTTATTACAGATCAGGTTTTCCTTGTTGGATTTTACAGGTGCTTTCCACATCTTATATGAAGTAAGACAGGAAGTGACTTTATCGTAGATATCTTACCAGCATGAGTAAAAATGTTTAAGTCTTCCCCGTCTTTGTGTTCTTGTCTCCTTTCACAGATGGCGTTGGCCAGTGACAAACTGTACAATGGATACCTGCGGGGGAAAATGCCAGACATTGTATCCAAGGTGAAAGTGAAGGAAGTAATGGTCTACCTGCCTTGCCTCACCGCTCACGACAGGGTACGTGTCATTTGTTGTAAGAAGAATGTGTCAGGTTTAAGTCTCGTGGTTGTTTAAATTATGTTGAAATACTGTTATGTACTGATACTAGAGCCAATCCCAGTTTACACGGGGAGAAAGGAAGGGCACACCCTGGACAGGTCGCCTGTCTTGTTTTAAAACTTGAATATGCTAAATGCAGTCACATATTAGCTTTATGGAAATTAAACAGATTTAAGTTACAATTTGATCAAATAATTCAATACTCGCCATTGCCATGGCCACAAAAATGTCTGAAGAGGTGAGTTTTGAACTTTGATTTGAAGGTGGTGAGAGTCTGAAATGTTTTGTTGGAGAGCATTCCAAAAGGTGGGTGAGAGGAAGAGTTGGATGGAAGAAGAAGACCCACGGGTGGGTGTGTTAATGTGGAGGAGGTACTGAGGGGGGAGGCTGTTGATGACCTTGAACGTGAGGAGCAGGATCTTATACATGATGCAAGATTTGACAGGAAGTCAGTGAAGTACATATGTTTTTTATATGAACGCTTATGACTTCATCTAATAATTGTTTATGTTTGAATTAAATGTCATTGCAGGAAAATATAGATGCAAAATTTGAGACACGTGGGAACACTGAGGCCATGATGCTTCTCCTGGACTGTCTGAAGAGAAGGGAGAATTGGCCCGAGCAGTTTATTAAAGCTCTGGAGGCGTGTGAACACCCAACTATTGCAGCTGAGATTAAAGCAAAATATGACACTCTGAGAGGAGTTAACAGTAAGTACATTTGTCATTATTGGTGGAGAAAAAAAATGAAATTGGCTAAATATATGGGCATTATTAGCCACTGGCTTCCCTGATTTAAAAAATTTGGCATAGGCCACAGAAAAACCTATATCAATTGACCTCTAAAGCACTATTTGGATGGGATAAGTTTTACGTGGGTAGTTGGATAAATGTAATTTTACTGCAAATTAATGGCCAATTAGCATGGAATAAGAAATCTCACCAAAGTGGGAACGGTAAATTGTTTTATGCACTGCCGTCACCTCCTGTCGTCATGTGCGTTTGATGTTGCTTCCTGATATGACAAGCGCAGACAAAACTTATTTAAATGACCACTTTGTTTGCTTTGTCCTAGATCCCAGCCCCAGCTCCCCTTCCACCACTGTCACAAGAGCACCCGCCCTTCCAGCACCACCGGCCGGTCATCTGTCCAGTCCAGAGAGCGCTGGTGCTGCTGTTGCTCCACCAGCTAAAGCATCAGCTCCTCCGGAGCCAGCTCCTCAGACCTCACCTCCTCTGGAAGTCCCATCAGGGCAGCAGCCCAACATACCCAAGGCTGTTTCTCCACCCAAGCCTGTCCCTGAGCCTTCACAGCCAAGTGAAACTGAAGTGGCAGCCGTTCCATCAACACCTCCTCCGGCCCCAGAGACCCCACTCACTACAGCTGACAGTGCACAGAAAGGGGAGGAGGTCATTGCTCACCAGGAGCCAGAGGAAAACTCTGAGTCATACTTCATGGATGTCCCTTTGGAGGTAAACCTGATGCCAGAGGTGACGCCTCCTGGTGTTGGACTGGTTGAAACATACTCTCCATTGCACCCTGATCCTCTTAAAACAGCAGCGACCACAGAGATCAGACAGCCTGAGAGTCCACCTCAGGTAAACTCAGACGTAACTGATGGATCCTCTTTCCCCATACTGACCCCAGAGAAGCCTCCGGTACAGGACACCATGCCTCCTGTGGACAAAGTACCCGCTGCAGTCCTGGAGCCTGAAGAGACATCTGAGCCTCCTACTATACAGGTAAATATCGAATTATAATCACCCACTGTAAGTACTAAAAAAAGTCCTGTGCAATGTCAGTCAATTAAATAAGCCTTTAAACACCAACAGTGATACAAATAAATGGTCTTAAAAGAAGCAGAAGAGGTTTGTGTCATGGAATGAAACAGGTGAATCATTGTCTATTGATGATGAGCTTGAGTTCACCCAAAAAGAAAAATACCTGAGTAAAGCCAATATTGAAGAAAAATTAAAGAAAATTGTTTTGGGGACCCCAGAACAGTCTCCTGTGTAGTCTATGGGAAGCACTGCTGTCAGCCCACATTCATATTTACAAGAGGCACAGAATATTATTTATTCTTCTATATTAAAATGACGTGTGACGTTGATTTTTCCCGCAGGACATTGAAAACCGCAGGGAGACAGAAACGGCAGCCCCAGCTTGTCCTCAGCCTGATGATGACGGAATGGACGCCTCCATCGCTGATGACAACTCTTTGTGTCTGAGCAAGCCTAATGTTCTGATCAGCGTCCCACCACCACCCAGTCACAACGGTCCCACTCTCCCTGCATACAACCCACCAGTGGAGCCCTACTCGGGTGACAGTGCGCGCCTGGAACTAAGCGATCCTGCATCAGAGTCACTTGGCTCCTCCTCTATTCCTGCATGCTCTACTGACACCTCCATCACCAAGGACACAGACTCTGGACTGCCATGCCAGGAGAACAGCGTTGCGCTAAACCACCAGGAACCAGTGGAGAACCACCTGGAGTCTATCTGTCAGAGTTTGGAAATGATGGATGTGCAGGAGCATGTGGTGCACTTATCTGAGGATGTGTCCATCCTGGATGGAGACAGTCCAAATTCAGTCATCAACAGTGAAGCAGACAGAACAATCACTCCTTCCCCAATTTCCTCCTTTACCACCAGCGCTACTGGTACTGAGTCAAGATTAAACGCCCACCCTTCACCTGAGCCTGCACCGCCTGTGAATAAACCGGAGCCCCAAACACTGCCACCTGCAGGGAAAGAGAGGCACGCCTGCCGATCAAATATAAAGTACACTGTGGCGGCTGCAGGAGTGGCCGCCTTCGCTCTGGTGATGGTGTGGAAGTTTAGGAAGGGGATTCTTTTAAGAAGATGAAGATGTTAAAGTTTTTAAAAAGGGGTTTGGTGCCTTATTATACTCATTGGACGCTGATGGTATGTGGCAGCTGTTTAGTGATTAGTCAGAATATTAGCTGCTGGACCATTGATCATATCATTATTTTCAAGGCAGATGTTTGGTTGGACTGTGTTTTATGATTTTAATATTGAATGGTGGTGGAGCCACTGTGTGGTTATGATCGAAATATTTGTGTGTGTGATAAGCAGCACTTTGACGATAAGACTGTCGGCTGTTGAATGTGGACTCTAGAAGAGAGAAAAGCAGCATCACACGTCTTATTTTTAAGTGGGGAAAGGTGAAGTCAATAGCTTAACTGATGGTATTTATTTATACATATATGTACATTATATAGATGTATATGGATATATTAAGAATGAAAATATTCCAAAAGCCACTGGTTATATCTCAGATATTCACCAGTCAGTCAGCCACATGCTGTTAAATCTCAACATTTCTTTGCAGTTTAATTTTTAAGACCAGTTGTGAAACTAAATTCTGTAAGGTGATAGTATTCTTCAATGGCACTGTTTTTAATGTTTATCTTTGATGGTTTTTGCTTCTCTCTGGAATATCTGAATGCACCACTGATGGCCTTTTTTACAATACATATTGTATGATGTCAAAATGTCAAAAAATCTTGAGGTCCTTACACAAGAATTTCTATCTCAAAAAACTCGGAGCAATCTCACCAACCCTGATATGTGATTTCTAGATGGCTGCCGCCATACAAACACTGCTGCTTTTAATGTCAAGAGCACTTATTTTGTATTTTTTAGATCAGAACAGTAAATCAGTCGTACACAAAGTACAGTTTGTGAATGCAAAATCCCACTTGGAGCATTGTTATCAACTGCTACTGCAGCTATTATTTTTTATGGTTTTATATTTGCTGCAGTGACTGATTTGTACTAGGAGTGGTTGTACCTCCTGTCAATCACCTCTAAGACCTGCCCCGCCCCATTGTAAACATTGGATATAATAACCCACAGTCAAAAGTTTTGCTCTGATTAAGTTATGAGTGAAAGAACAATGAGTGAGTTCTCATGGCAAACATTTGCACTGAAATGCAGTCAAATGTCTTTTAATCCCTGTTCAGCAGAGCTACAGCATAAATGAACCATCTTTCCCATAATCCTCCAGTTAATTCACTTCACTGTTCATGTTGTCACCATCGAGCTGGCAAACAAAGATTAGTGCTGTGCAACGACATATCTGCTCTTAATACTCAACACTGTTCATTTCATGCTGATTGAATTACATGTAGAAACCTGCTGGCTCATTGTGTGAGTGAGTGGCGCCACCCTCTGGTTTAAAATGAGCATGTAGGCCAGAGATTTAACTCAAGTGTTGCTGCTCTTTTCCGATCATATAAAGTCAAGTATTATGTTTTTATTATTCAGCAGATACTGCAGACTGAAGTGAACCTCTTTGTTGACTCTTTTACACTCTTCAGTGTTCCGGCACGGGATCAATAAAATGGATCTTATCTTGTTTCGATTTGGAAGATTTATGGCATCAAGCATTAAAAATATGATGGTGATAATGGTTAAGATTGTAAAAAGATACATCTTGTAGGGATTTTTGTGTGTTTCCTTCACAGCCAGATTATTTACATGCATTTTAATTATGGTAGTGCAGATTATTGTACATATTATTATTGTACATATACTATATCATTTAATGACAGATTATTTACTTGTGCCTCGCTTTTAGCCCTATGACAGCTGGGATTGGCACCAGCGACCTTCATGTGGAGGATAAAGCAGTAGAAGATGGATGAATAAATGAATGAATGAGTAACAAATATACTTAGGATAAATGTAGCAAGAGTAAAAGTACACAGTCTATTGAGGAAATGTAGTGGAGTAAAAGTTGATGGCGATGATTTACTTTATTTTGAACATGAAAAAAAAAGTACAAAAAAATCAACTACAAAAGATTAGATTAATTATTAATCTAAATAATACATGTTCAAAATGGAGTGGGAATAAGTCCAAATGTATCTTTAGTTTTATTTATATCTTATTCTCAATTAAACATATTGTCATTGTCATTTAGATGTCAATATCACCATATACACAAAAATCCTGATCATTGTCAATAGCAATAGTATTACATGCTTAAGTACAGTAATTCATTACATTACAACACTATAATTAATATGTGCCATATATACATATATATATATATATGTTGAATGTACAGCTCTCTCTCGGTCCATGTGAACTTCGGGATTAGGATTAGGGATTAGAGGCAGATGTTAAACCAGCAGCAGAAGCAGATTCCATATAATTCCACAGTCATCCATCACAGCAGAGGAAAGGTCGCAGCAAGGGTCGAGATTAGTCAAACCACGCCCTCTTTTCCTCCATCTCCTCCCTCATACCTCTCCTATTGGCCCGGGATGTGATTGACGGGGCTGTCGTCCAATAGAAACAGAGATCGCGCCGTCCTCCCCTCCCCACGAACCTCTGCGCAGATGTGGGTGTGTGTGTGTGTGAAGGAGACACAGATCAGGAATAGCAGTTGTTAAGAAAGTCACGAACTTCTGAGGCACGACAACACGCAAGGTGAGCCTTAAATTGAATTATATCACCGCATATACACGTAAAAGAAAAGAGTTTTACCTTTGACTGAGTGTTTCATTGAATATGTTTGTGGCAGTTGACTGCGAAGGCAGCAAAGCAGCGACATTAGCTCAATTGTGTCGTACTTAAATCTGTCAATTGACGATGTCTGCTGTCCTTTTTCAACTTTATGTTTTTTTAATCATTCCCCTCCGTCTTTTTTAGTCTAAATAGGCGTTGCATGCCTTCTTACTGTACATTTCTAAAATATGAAGACTGTTGTTGGAGTCTCTTTATTTTCATGGTCCCCCCAACGGTTTTGTTAGTTAAAATAGCCGTTAAAAGCCTATCCAATCGTTCAAAACACACTTTGGATGTCCATTTAAAGGCAATTTCAGTTGTCCTTGTTTTTAATGTTAATCTGTATTTGTGTGTCATAATCCTCAGTTTTCTAAGTCAAGTGCATTTCTGCAATGTAAATGCAGTTATCAGTATTTAAGCATTTTTTAAAAATAATAATTCTCAGTATATATACATTTTGTAATTGTGTATATAATGTAATATAAAGACAGTTGAGTTGTTATAGTTCTCCTCAGTCTTTTAAAGTCATAATAGGTTAATGACTTTATTACTATACTTGAATCGCTCTCCTAAGCAGTTTATTGTTATTATTATTATTATTTTACAATACCTTTCTGTCTTTTTAGTCAAAATAAGGTCTCATGTCTGAATGTCATGTCTCCAGATTAATTCCTGTGGGAGATTTTGTGTGACTAAGTTAGAAAAGGTTATAATGGAATAGCTGGTAGATGAAACTCAAATAGGTCTTGTATTTCAAGAGTTGTGACACAGACTATTGTAAATCCAAGGACACAGGCAGGAAAATGACCTGTGTGCAGTTAGAGGTCATTCCATTGGCTACACTCTGCATTATTTGCCCTCGTGACAAGCTGCTTTTTTCTTCTTCTTCCTCTCTCTCTTTCTCACAACCCCTCCCTTGTCTTATTAATCCGTCATCGCTTTACACTCAGGAAAATAATCCGACAGTGCAAACATGTTTGTTGTCCTGTAAAGGCCAAGAACGTGCAGCAGCAGCAGCAGCAGCAGCAGTATAACTACCTGACAGACTGTGTGCGTGCGTGTGTCAGGTAGATCATGGCTTCTTTGGGCTAATGATACCACGAGTAAGACTTTGCTCTTTAGTTACTGCGTCTGACGATTGTTCCATTCAGTCAGACTGTGGCTGCTGCTGCTTACGCTAAACTTTAACTGTTTGACGTGGCTGCTGGTCACTGGACACCCTGCAGAAAAAAAAATTACCTGGCTGAAGAAGAGGCAGTTTACAGCACGATAATGGTGGAGAAAGCTACGTCCAAGTTCCATATATAGACTTTATCCACTTTGTTGTCTATTTTGTTAATAAATAGAGAAGTCCTGCACTTTTAACTTTTCAGGGACATTTTGTTTTCTGCAGACTGTCTTGCAGTATATTGATTATCACACAATCGTTACATCATGATATTTCGATGATATGGACCATGTGTCGTATCGTGAGGTGCCCCATGATTCCCACCCCGATTATTTGTCATTTATTTTGTGCAATCAGTGCATTGGCTGCTTAATTTCAGCATCAGCCATAGTAAAAAAAAAACACATTAGTCGACTTCCACACCCAAGCCGAGGATTTATTGAAGCTTGGCTTTGTGGAGCAGAGACGAGCAACACAAGCCGAACAAGCCGAACTTGTACAACAAGCTACTACATGAATAAGGAATCTCAGGTGTGAGAATTTCAATGGGAAGCAAATCCTTAAAAAATATGTCCTCCGAAGTCATGTTTACACATCCTTGATAATTTGGGGCTTTGGCCAGCTGGACTCTGTATCTTTCTCTGTTGCCGTCCTTGATAGTCATGGGAACACAGTTGCTATATACAGAGGGGAAATTTCTCTCACAGCCCAAGTTTTGGGAATCACGTATGGGAGATTCCTACTCCACATTAAGCACATTAAAGTAATTTAATGTAAAGTGATGAAAATATTCAAGTTGGAGGTCATTATTCAGTCATTGGCCCACACCTAGCTCCACACCTGTTCACCTTGTTCTTGCTTCAAACAGCTGCAACCTTGAACAGTCAGGGTTTTTTCCTCCCAGTGTTGGAAACAAAGATTGCTGAGGCTCTGCAGAGAGTCACATTCTTAAAGTGTCAAGTGAAATTAGAAGGAAACCTCAGTGTTTTTTGTTTTCCACAGGAAGCCTGATCATCACTATCAATGCATTTATAATCTTATTACTTACTGTGTCTGTGGTTATTGCAGATCACACAGATCAGGGTTTCCTTGTTGGGTTTTACAGGTGCTTTCCACATCTTATATGAAGTAAGACAGAAATGTGACATTATCGTAGATATCTTACCAGCAGAAGAGTTTATGAAATACTCTTTGTGTTCTTTGTGTTCTTGTCTCCTTTCACAGATGGCGTTGGCCAGTGACAAACTGTACAATGGATACCTGCGGCGGAAAATGCCAGCCATTGTATCCAAGGTGAAAGTGAAGGAAGTAATGGTCTACCTGCCTTGCCTCACCGCTCACGACAGGGTACGTTTGAAATACTGTTGCACTGATACTAGTTTATGAGAGTGTTGCGAGAGGCTGCAGCAAGGAAGCTACTTGTTTCTCTCTCCTCTCCTGGCTACTGCTTTATCCTCCACATGATGGTCGTGGAGAGCTTGAGCCAATCCACAAGGAGAAAGGCAGGGCATAATAATTCCCAGACACTTGATAAACAATACATGTCAAAGCAGAACCTTTTGAAAATGTCTGAAAAAGGTGAGTTTTGAACTTTGATTTGAAGGTGGTGAGAGAAATCTGAAATGTTTTGTTGGCGAGGATCCCAGAGAGCGGGTGGGAGGGTGAGTTGGATGGAAGAAGAAGACCCAAGGTGGGTGTGTTAATGTGGAGGAGGTACTGAGGGGGGAGGCTGTTGATGACCTTGAACGTGAGGAGCAGGATCTTTCACATGATGCGATATGTGATAGGAAGCCAGTGAAGTTGCTGCAGGACAGCAAATAATATATCTACAAAATTGAGTTATAGAAGTCTGTTACTGACAGTGATACGTATGTTTTTAATATGAACAATATTGACTTAATCTAATCATCGGAATTAAATGTCATTGCAGGAGAATATAGAGGCAAAAAGAGAGACATATGGGAACTTTGACGCCATGGTGCTTCTCCTGGACTGTCTGAAGAAGAGGGAGAATTGGCCCGAGCAGTTTATTGAAGCTCTGGAGTCGTGTGAACACCCAACTATTGCAGCTGACATCCAAGCAGAATATGACACTCTGAGAGGGGTTGACAGTAAGTCCATTTATCATTATTGTTTGAGAGAAAAAAATGAAATATATGGGCATCAGTTATCAGCCACTGGCTTCCCTTCCCTTTAAAAATCGGCATCGGCCGTAGAAGAACCCATATCAGTCGACCGCTAAAGCACTATTCGGACGGGATTAGTTTTACGTAGGTAGGTAGATACCGCCGCCACCTCCTGACGTCATGTGCGTATGGCGTTGGGTCAGGATATGACAAGCGCAGACACTCAACAAGTTCTGTCACATCCATTAACAGTCTAGGCGACTGGTTGACTTTATTGGCATTTTATTAGCCACATAAATAAACTATAGACATGTACAAGTCCCATGCCTGGATATGATGTATTATTTACACACACATTTACTGCTGGTCTATTCGCATGTGATGAGAATTACCTCATTTTTCTGACCTTTTTACCCAAGCTAAAGGTCACCATAATCTTTACAGAGCAGCTCTGGTAATAATTAATTTTCCTCATCTCTACAATTAAAACTAATCCCGTCTGAATAGGGCTTAAGTCAGTTAGGCTCTCAGAGCTTTAGTCCTGTGCAGTCATAACTTTTTTAAATGACCACTTTGTTTGCTTTGTCCTAGATCCCAGCCCCAGCTCCCCTTCCACCACTGTCACAAGAGCACACGTCCATCCAGCACCACCGGCCGGTCATCTGTCCGGTCCAGAGAGCGCTGGTGCTGCTGTTGCTCCACCAGCTAAAGCATCAGCTCCTCCAGAGCCAGCTGCGCAGACCTCACCTCCTCTGGAAGTCCCCATGCTTCCACAGAGCCCATCAGAGCAGCAGCAGCCCAACATACCCGAGGCAGTTTCTCCACCCGGGCCTGTCCCTGAGCCTTCACAGCCAAGTGAAACTGAAGTGGCAGCCGTTCCATTAACACCTCCTCCGTCCCCAGAGACCCCACTCACTCCAGCTGACAGTGCACAGAAAGGGGAGGAGGTCATTGCTCACCAGGAGCCAGAGGAAAACTCTGAGTCATACTTCATGGATGTCCCTGTGGAGGTAAACCTGATGCCAGAGGTGACGCCTCCTGGTGTTGGACTGGTTGAAACATACTCTCCATTGCACCCTGATCCTCTTAAAACAGCAGCGACCACAGAGATCAGACAGCCTGAGAGTCCACCTCAGGTAAACTCAGACGTAACTGATGGATCCTCTTTCCCCACACTGACCCAAGAGAAGCCTCCGGTACAGGACACCATGCCTCCTGTGGACAAAGTATCCACTGCGGAGCCTGAAGAGACATCTGAGCCTCCTACTATACAGGTAAATATCAATTGCACGTTCAGTCACTTAAATAAGCCTTTAACAACAGAACCGTCCTATCATGGTGTCAATTATTCAGATTAGTACACTGTAGATTTTGGGCTTTTGAAATTTAATGACACTGAATTAAAAAAAGGGAACATGCAACTTTTCATGTCGCTGGCAGTTCCTGTTTGACTGTTGTTAAAAACTCAGCAGTAGCAAGACACGGGTATTTTTCCTCAAAGCTGGTGTGGTGTTGTGTCATAAATAGCACACATGAGTGACAAACACGAGAGATGCCAGGTCCCTGCTATTCTCGTCACTGTTTTGTACACAGTTCCTGTGAATCAACCATTACACTCTGTGTGCAATTAGTTTTTAATATCGTAACCAAAATGTCTCAGCCTTAGATTTCTTTTAAAATAAAGGTTTTAACCTTTATTTAAACATTTGATTACAAAATTTGGTTGGCGTGCAGACACTTTTTGCTCTTAATCACAGTGTTTCCTAAACATTCTGTATCAGGACCTGCATTTTAAAGATAGAAAACTATCACAACCCACGAGCAAATTTAATTACTTTTACTCATTTTAATTAGTAAAAGAGTCATTTCCAAGAGATGTTTGGTTAATTAATTAAAACTTAATTTCTTGCATGTTATTTAAAACATATACACATAAAATGTTGGGGACCCCAGAACAATCTCCTGTGTAGTCCCAGTCTTTGGGAACACAGTCCACATTCATATTTACAAGAGGCACATAATGTATGTATCTTTTCTATATTAAAATGACGTGTGACGTTGATTTTTCCCACAGGACATTGAAAACAGCACGGAGACAGAAACGGCAGCCCCAGCTTCTCCTCAGCTTCATGACGGTGGGATAGACGCCTCCATCGCTGATGACAACTCTTTGTGTCTGAGCAAGCCTAATGTTCTGATCAGCATCACACCACCACCCAGTCACAACGGTCCCACTCTGCCTGCATACAACCCACCAGTGGAGCCCTACTCGGGTGACAGTGCGCGTGTGGAACTAAGCGATCCTGCACCAGAGTCGGTTTGCTCCTCCTCTGTTCCTGCATGCTCTACTGACACCTCCAACACCAAGGACACAGACTCTGGACTGCCATGCCAGGAGAACAACATTGCGCTAAACCAACAGGAACCAGCAGACAACCACCTGGAGTCTACCTGTCAGAGTTTGGAAACGATGGACGTGCAGGAGCATGTGGTGCACTTATCCGAGAATGTGTCCATCCTGGATGGAGACAGTCCAAATTCAGCACAAGTCATCAACTCAATCATCAGCAGTGAAGCAGACAGAACAATCACTCCTTCCTCCTTCACCACCATCACTGCTGGTACTGAGTCAAGTTTAAATGTTCACCCTTCCCCTGAGCCTTCCCCTGAGCCTTCACCTGAGCCTGCACCGCCTGTGAATAAACCGGAGCCACCAACACTGCCACCTGCAGAGAAAGAGAGACCCGCCTGCCGATCAAATATAAAGTACACTGTGGCGGCTGCAGGAATGGCCTCCTTGGCTCTGGTGATGGCGTGGAAGTTTAAGAAGGGGACTTTTTTAAAAGGATGAGAAGATGAAGATGTTAAAGCTTTTAAAAAGGGGTTTGGTGCCTTATTATACTCATTGGACTCTGATGGCACGAGGCAGCCGTTTAATTATTAGTCAGAATAATAGCTGCTGGACCTTTGATCATATTATTATTTGCAAGTCAGTTGTTTGGTTGGACTGCGTTTTATGATTTTAATATTGAATGGTGTTGACCTTTAGCAAAATCTTACCCCTTTTTATTCGAGTTACGACTTGTTATGGAGCCTCTGGTGTATGGTTGAGCTCTCGGGTTATTTATGCTGCACACATTTGGTTTGTAGACTGCAGCCACTGTGTAGTTATGATAGAAATATTTGTGTGCGTGGTATGCACTTTGGCGATAAGACTGTCGGCTGTCCTCAACTGACGATTATTGTGTCAAAGAGCAAACGATTATCGAATGTGGACCAAAGAAGATTGAAAAGGCGCATCACACGTCTTATTTTTAAGGGGGAAAAGGTGAAGAAAATAGCTTAACTGTTGGTATTTATTTATACACATATGTACATTATATAGTTGTATATGGATATGTTAAGAATGAAAATATTCCAAAAGCCACTCGTTATATCTCAGATATTCACTTCAGATTCAGTCAGTCAGCCACATGCTGTTAAATCACATAACTTTAAGTTATCAGCAAATTTATCCAAAAAATGTTTTGTTGTGAAACAAAATTCCTGTAAGTCCAAAGATTCATTCAATGGCACTGTTTTTAATATTTATTTTTGAAGGTTTTTGCTTCTTTCTTTAGTTTTGGTGTTCTTAGACGTTTAACATGAAATATATTGCCTTGTTTTTCATTATAATGTGACATGCAAGTTAAAAAAAAAAAGCAAAGCAAACCTATCTTACAGTTTGCACAGAAATAACCACTTAAGTCTAAATAACACTTTTATCTGCTGTAAATGTTGAAGATAATTATTTTCCATAGACTTTATTCCTTTAAACAGAGGAAGGAGGTTATTGTAAATCTTAATTTAAAAAGGGACATTTTAACCTTTTAAGAGGAAATGTGGGCTCTAGAGATGTAGATGAAATATATAACGTCGCTACACTAAAATGTTTAAGTGTAATGTCAACTTAAGTTGTATTTAAATTTGTTTGCACTACTTCAAGCTATGCACTGTGCAATCTTATCAATAAACCTGAACTGTTAAGGCATATTTATGTTCCTTTGTTGAACGTGAATGTTGATTTATTTTTAAGGGGGAAAAACGTAAATTCATTTTCTTTCACTCCTTTTATTGTTTAGCATTGATGGCCTTTTTTTTACAGAATATATTGTTATCAGCTGCTGCTGCTAATAATGGCTAGCCTGAGATATGTACGTATGTGTCCATGGGTTTTAAAAAAATGATTTAGTAGGATAATTGATAATAATTCCAGCGATTTGTACATGAAAACATTTGACTCTTTCAAAACACTTCAAATTCCGTGGAACCCTACTTTACTTTAAGTGTAAAACTATATTATATAAACTATATTTTATCTAAAGACTATTTACAAAGGCTGTGATCAAAGACGACAGAGGACTCAAAGAACATGGAAAAACTCAGCATTTCCAGCTGTATTTTCCCGGCATATATTTTTTTCAAGTCATCAAAATGTGTAATTTGTTCAACTGTGATCATGTTTTTTTTTATTATTATTTTTATTTTATTTTTTTATGGAAATAAAGGTGACATCAGCCTAGTTTAATATTCGCTGCTGTGACTGATTCGCACTAGGATTGGTTGTACCTCCTGTCAATCACCTCTAAGCCCCGCCTCGCCCCCAAAGACTTGACAGCGAAAGTGAATGAGACATGTATGTAGCCGAGCCGCTTGTGACGATCCAGCAGCTACTCAGCTCGCTAATTAGCTGGCTCGTTCACACCCGGAATTTGTTATCCGCGTAAGTCGTCGACGTTCCGCGTTTGATTTACCATCAATGTCCGCATATATGTAGGTAATTGACGTTTAAATGGCGCACAATGGCCACTACCGCGACGATGCTTGTGTCGAAGACGACGACGACAAGACGCCCACGAAGGAGCAGCAGCAGCAGGAGCCACCGTCCAACACGGAGGAGACGCCGGGTTACCTCGGGAGTGAGCCCCACAATGAGGCAGCCACGGCCGCCGGAAGAGCCACATCCGACCGGCCGACGTCCAACTCGACGACGAGGCGTCGCTGCGACTCGGTGAAGAAAACAAGGCCGCGTAGGTGTTGTCACCGCTACCATGGGGAGGGGGAGGATCAGTGTATTTACTGGTTGAGCCACCGTAGCATGTTGTGTACAAAGATTATATATAACAAGAACAATAAATGACGTATTTGTAAATGACAATGTATTACTCAACGTATGAGTTTATCAACAAAATTCAAACAATATGTATATAACGCGCTTTGGCGATATTAGAATCATTCACATTATTATTTTTTCCTCTGTATGATATTACAGTGTAATATGGAATGGCAGTAAATAGCCACGATCTGTTTTACAACAAGATGGCGTTCGCGGTACACACTGTACTGTTGCTGCTGCTGTGGATGAGGCTGCTTTAATGTGAGACACCATCATCAATAATATGTCCCCACCCAACGTGCAGCCTTTGAAACACTATGGAGTATGTTTGTGCACCGTTTATCACAATGCATTTTAATCTCAAATGTGTATTATACAGGGTTTCAATAATTAATTGATCTTTATTTTCTTTCAAAAAAAACCTGAATACAATTAGGATGGCGTTTATTTTACATGTATTTCCTTTTTAAATACACAATGGCTAAAAATGCTCTGAAGTATTGGTTCTATATTAGTTTTATATGCATGTCCCCAAACCCTTAACACAGTATGACATGTGATAACATGATTAAACGGTACAATAAATGCTGAATCCTTGTTTTATAAAGAAAAACACTAAATTTAGATAATTCCCATCCATCCAGCCATTTTCTACCATTTAATATAATCTATATGTGGCATCTAGTAGAATTTATGATCTATAATCACTCCTATTATCTCTTATAATGCAGCATTCCCCTGGTTCGGGATGGATATTGGAGGCACTCTGGTGAAGCTGGTCTACTTCGAGCCCAAAGACATCACAGCAGAGGAGGAGCAGGAGGAGGTGGCCAATCTGAAGAGCATCCGCCGCTACCTGACCTCCAACACTGCCTACGGCGAAACGGGTATCAGGGACATGCACCTGGAGCTGCAGGACCTCACGCTGTGTGGCAGGACGGGCAACCTGCACTTCATCCGCTTCCCCACGCACGACCTGCCGGCCTTTCTGCAGATGGTCCGCGACAAGCACTTCTCCAGCCTGCACACCACCCTGTGTGCCACGGGAGGGGGCGCGTACAAGTTTGAGGCTGATTTCCGCACGGTGGGTCGAGAAAGTTTAATCTGTACTGTTTGTACTGTAGCTCAGTCGACTGCTCTTTTTATCAACAAATGTCAGCCACAGTTTAACAAAACACGTCTGTTTTCACCATGTCACCTTGAGGGTGGAGGCAGAAATGCAATGTGATCATACCAAAGGAAGGTTCCTGTTTTTTAACCCCCTGCTTTGCCTCCTCCCCCAGTTTCCTGCCACTGTCCCCTCCCGACCACATCCCGTCTGTAACGTTATCCCTGTTCTCTATTTTTTTGTCAACACAATAAAGATGGCGGACCTGCAGCTCCACAAGCTGGACGAGCTGGACTGTTTAATTCGGGGCGTGTTGTACATCGACTCGGTGATGTCCAGCGGCCCCTCTGAGTGCTACTACTTTGAAAACCCCACAGACCCAGATCTCTGCGTCCAGAGGCCGTACACACTGGAGAACCCCTATCCTCTGCTGCTGGTCAACATAGGGTCAGGGGTCAGCATCCTGGCCGTCTACTCCGAGAACAACTACAGACGTGTCACTGGGACCAGGTGATTATCAGAGATGGTCATTTTGATTAAATGTGCATTTATTAGATCATTTGCAGACAGAAAATATTTCCAAAAATGTATGCCTGCTTAATTCTGCGAAGAGTTCTTCAGAAAAAATCTGAAGAACATTTCTGCCACTTTATCTCACAGTAATAGAGAAGAGAAATCTGCATTTTTATTGTTTGTGGGGACAGGGAAGCTGCCAGTCTTCTGCTGGCTCATTTGTTTAGTTTGGTTCACCTAGATACATTTTAGGGAAGTAATTAAATCGCTAGCGTCACAAAATAAGACGTTTAAACGTACTGATGGGGGCAGCAGTGGATCAACAGCTCCTGTGTGCTGTGGTGTAAAATCACTGGTTTTCTTTATGGACTTTGGTGCAGGGGGGAGCGGTTTACAAAGAAGTTGTGAACATATTCTCAAGGTGTCGCAGGTTTAAGCAGGTGCAGATTTTGTTAAGTGGCTAAAATCTGTTTTTCCTCCCTGATGACAGCCATGCTATCATTGTGACTACAGTCATTTCCACAGACACAGTGGCGTGCATAGACTAAAAATGTGTCGACACCTTACCAACAACCACACTAAATCAACAACCTAAAATATCCCTTTAAATCTAAACATAAGTTTATCTGATTGTTGAATAAAAACAGGACAATAAAGAGCATGCATGCCCAAATAAGGAATCACAGTCCTGAATAATATTCTGAACATTTTTCTGTACAGGATTCAAAACAATTGGCACACTTGAAGAATTTGTACTGGCTCCTGAATTAAGTAGAAAAACGAGCAGAGGACACTTGAAACATGACACTTGCTGAGCAAAAACACACACAGAGAGGCTGATATCAGGTTAAAGTGATACAGGGATTTGCAGGAGAGTGACATTTGCCCTCTCTGTCTCTCTGATATGTTGGTGTGAAAAGTATCAGCATTTCTTATAGCTGTCAGTTACTAAACCACTTCCTTTGCCCTCATTTTGCTTAAGAGATGATAATAATAATTTGGTTTGGTTTAAGTTTTGATTAAATGATCTGAGCTGACATCTTGGATAGTGGTTATTTTAGTAAGTGTTTTTCCGTCTCTCTGGTTTGTTTTCACATGTGGTTTCTCTGTCTGAAAGGAAACCATGAGCCCTCCACTTTCCTCTCGACATAATGGCTCTATTGTCTTCTGTGCCGCGGAGAAGAAAACTAGTCGAGTGCATTCGTATCAAGAGTCTGTAGAATGTATGTCTTTGTTTTAAATGAGCGGTTGTGTTCCAGTCTGAATTATATTCCTCTGTGTGTGTGTGTGTGTGTCTTTGCAGCCTCGGTGGTGGGACGTTCCTGGGCTTGTGCTGCCTGCTGACCGGCTGCGCTACTTTCGAGGAAGCCTTGCAAATGGCCTCTCAGGGCGAGAGCACCCGTGTGGACAAGCTGGTTCGGGACATCTACGGAGGAGACTATGAGAGGTTTGGACTGCCAGGCTGGGCTGTAGCCTCAAGGTGCGGTTTACAGCAGCTGTTTTATTTTCACACTGCACTTCACAAGCCTACAGCATTAACGGCAATATGAATCGCAGCCGTAGTGGTGCTGGAAATCCAGGATTCGGCCAAATTCCTGGATCAGCTTCACGTTAAAGCAAGTGGTCAGCAACCGGCGGCCCCATGGACCAAAACCGGCAAATTCCAGCTACTTTTTTTTTAAACCAACATATCTCTTAAATTTGCCATTTTTGTACGATATGGAATAGTATAGTAAAGGTTAGTCGGAAAAAACAATACAGGCTTTGACGGTCACTTTTGTTTTTATTCAATGTCTCCTGTTTTTCGATTTGACAGTTTCGGCAACATGATGTCCAAAGAGAAGCGGGAGTCGGTGTCTAAAGAGGACCTGGCCAGAGCGACGCTCGTCACCATCACCAACAACATCGGCTCCATCACCAGGATGTGTGCTCTCAATGAGGTCAGTCACGAGGAAATGGATGCTGCGTTTGGGTGGATGTGGTAATCTAGAGTTTAAGTATCAATGTCAGACTTTGGGGTATTGGATCGATTTTTGCCGTTTTAACACTAGTGGTTAAGAGTGTTATTTGCCTTTTCTTTCCTCTTTGCCTTCAGCCTCTTTACGGTGCTGCCTTGTGGCGTCTTGATCAAGCAGCATTGTACAGGGCTATGAAGGCGTAGAGGAGGTCAACTGCACTGCAAGACAAAAACCCATAAAACTAGCAATGTGTTATCTTAAGATTTATTTATTTTATTATTTTTCTTTTTTTACTGACTGTTTACCTATGTAACGCTCACTACGTTGAAGATTTTCAACACATGTCTCTGTGTCAAGCTAGAAAAACACGTTTAACTCAAATTTGTTGTAACGTCTGCCTTGAGCCTCCTTCACGTTAAAATGAATTTTTAAACCCAGATGAAGCTGATAAACAAAGTGATTAAACACACTAGCATTGCCAGTGGTTGTTCTGCGCCACACTGTGACATCACGGATGAAAACAACAACACCATAACTCTCACTGATATTGTTATGGTGGTAATTGTTTACATCTTTGACTTTGGTCTCTCTTTGGTTTGTTTCTATCTAATTGTATTGTATTTTCATTCCCTTTCTCAAATAAGAACATTGAGAGAGTGGTGTTTGTTGGGAACTTCTTAAGAGTGAACACCCTCTCAATGAAACTGTTGGCCTACGCCATGGACTACTGGTCCAAAGGCCAGCTCAAAGCCCTCTTCCTACGCCACGAGGTAAGAAGATCAACCATGCGTCACACTCCAGAGCCCAGGAATGTAGTTTCTTTGCTGTGACGGGTCTCAAAAGGTTTCTAAGAACTTTCTTGTGCTGCTTCTGTTTCTTGTGTTTTTAAGGGTTACTTCGGAGCGGTCGGGGCATTGCTGGAGCTTCTGCATCCGTCCTAATCCGTCCACACTGCATTCAAAGAAGCGCACGTCAATCTGCTGCAAAGACCATTAGCACTTTAGGCTGTTCAGAGTCAGCCACGAGCCGGTTACTGGTAAATTCAGGCTGAGGCTGAAAAGAAAAGAAAAAAAAAAAAAACTGCCACAGTGTGGAATATTCTGTCATGTTCTCTGAAATCATATTTGTTTTTAAAGCCAGTTTTCTTGCCTTGGCCAAGTTTGTGTGTTGACTTTACAGAGACGAGCCAGGTTTGGTCCAAAGCATCTCAAGGAAACTCACCGCGGTTGCCTGTTATTGACTAATAATCTCGTCTTGTGGACCACAGTTAGCCCTCAGTGGGTTAACGGGTCCTGGACCATATACAGCATTAGCGAGTACTGTACTGGTTTATGTAATCCTACTGAGATTACCAGGTGGACGAGAGTTTGACTACTGTAACAAGGTTATACTGAGCAAGTATATGTCGCCACACTAGTAAACAAAGCATCTGAGGCTGCAATTAATAATAATTCTCATCCGTTTTAATTATTCACTCGAAGGTCCTGCCATTCATTTTTGGTGTACTGAGATGTAATCAGTATTATGTTACTGTGATAGTAATCCCTATACTCCATCAACACTGCAGATCATTTCTGGCCTGTTATTGTTTGTATTTTTTTTATGTGTGAGCATCAACTCATTGTCAGTCAGTGCGCGTCGTTCAAACCCTAGTCTCCATTTTCCCCCGCTCTACCCACTCTCACTGTGTTTGTATGTGCTCCGACCACATTAAGTGCCATTACAAAACATGCAGTGGTGAGTGGAAGTGGCTGCTATAATACCTAGGCAGCGCGTCTGCATTCATCAGTCATACTAAAATACGAAAAATGTATATTTTAGTATTGTCATGAAGATGTGAGGATCAAATTATGAGATAAAATGTGAGTTTTGATTGTGTATCTGGTCTTCAAGTCTTAATCCTAATTTGTGTATCCTTCACATCTCTTCTGACAAGAAACACTGAGCCATAAAAGAAAAGGTAAAGGTCTTGGGATTCATTTCCTCTATCCAATAAACGTTCATTTCATTTCATTTTAATAAAAGGTCATATATTACTTTGAAATATAGTATGTTTTTGTCAAAAATGGAATTAAATAATTTTTTTTTGTTAATGTATAACATGTACCACCCATGAATATTTTGAGGACCAAGTTGTTGTTTTTTTAAATTATTCCCTTCAATTAATCACATTTTTGAGTGCACAAAAACTCACACACACCACTGTCACATTGTGTATAATGGTATTTATGTTTTCTACGCTGTTATGTCAGCTGTGAGTATCACTACAGAGTGTACAATGTAGTGGGAGCATTCGGTTTGAGGACGTTATTGAAACTGTACTGGTGACTTACAATTAAATAAAAGTCAATATTTCACCCAAAATTTCTACTCACCCTGCCAAACTTGCAAAAACGAATTTTTGCAAGTTGGAGAGCCCAGATTAAATCATTAATCTTCATCTCTGTTCATTCTGCTCTTGAATACTGCCATGGTCACTCAATCTCCCCTGAATTCTTCACATTTTGCTTTCACCTGTTCCATTAGTCATCAGTCCGTCCATGGATTACAGAGACCACAAGGAAACTACCAAATAATATTTGACACACATAAATGATGCATCTGCAAGTTGTAAACAGGCAGAGGTTTATTTATTATAAATAAAGTGCCTGGCATGTTTATGTTATGGACTACAGCAATGTGATGTAGTACGTGACACTTTGGTTTGTCGTGTTTCAAAGTTTACCTTTGCTTGTTTTCTCATGCGTTACAAAGAAAACTTTGTATTATTTGTGATTTTAAAATGACCATTGAAGGTTATATTAAAATATGATCTTTTCATATCTTTGTGACAACTTGTAATTGTTTAAACATCATGTAAACAATTTAGTTAATGTGTGAAAGAGTTAGTTTGTAATACTAATTACCAGTAAAGGTAAAAGAAATAATTGTACTTATTTGAGAACATTTTTGCCAAAATCTGACTGTCAAGTCTTAATCCTAATTTATCCTTCATATCTCTAGAGAGTATTATCTGAATTATACTTCACTACAAACTTTGAGCCATAAAAAAAACTGTAAAATTAAGAGTATTCAGTAAGTATTTCAAAAATCAATGTGTGATACTGGAATAATAGCAAATTTGATATAAAGGAACTACAAGTAAAAGAACGTTATTAACAAAAATATATAATTTCTCTATTTTTTAAGATAAATACAGTAGTTAGCAGCAGCTGCCAGCTCCTAGCCAAAGTTAGCTTAGTATTCCAGTTTACTTTCTTACAGGTTTGTGGGTTTTTGTTTTGGTTTTTTTACACTGACTTTTCTTTCTCGTTTTCAACGATTAATTACATTTGCTAGTTAATTAGCTTTTAAAATACTGGTTGGCGGATTTAGTTCAGTAAGCTTTGGTGACGGCTAAAAGTAGTATGTAATTTTTCCCCCAGGCTATGCTAAGGTTATGCTAACCTGCTAAGCTAGTGTTCATTGACTCCAGCCTAAAAAAGAAAAGAGATAGTTTCATATGCCAGTGATTAATTATTGAGTAAACTTGGAATTGGAATGTTCAGCAGAAAAGAAATGTAGCTTTTTATGCAGTTTTTGATGTTTCCATGCAGGTTATCTTCATACAATTTTAGAAAAAAGGTCACTGAGAGCAGAAAAACCTGGACTGGAGGGTAAGTACATTTACTCAACCTAAATATTCACACAGAATGTATTTATTTCTATTTAACTCCAGCACTTTTTAAACCTGCCTTTTAAAGATGTGTGTTATAAACATGGTTTGTGATTATATTCTTAAAAAGTCGGACATTTTGACTGTTATTGGTAATATCAAGATGTCTGTGTAGATTCTAAACCACTACCAGAGGTCACAAACACTGAAAAAAATTGCCCATAATGAGTCATTTCTATACGTTTTTATTGTGAACTAAATGCCATCCCATATCAAAACAAACACTTTTAAATCTGTAAAATATCATCACAAATGTCATTATTGGAAAATCATGAGGGAATATTGTGACATACTTTTAAGCTCATATCATCACCGGCACCTTTACTGAGCTCTATTTGTTTTTTCTCAATAAAAGAACCAAAAACCTACTTGACTGGCCCCCTACTGACTGGACATGAAGCTTGGTGGCCCCCAGCTCATTTGGGTTTTAGACCCTTGATCTAGACAGACCACAGCTTTAGTACAGAGATACAGCACCAAATGTGTGGTTGACTCTAAACTGAAAACAGCTGTTTTAATTAATTAAATATCAAAAAGGTCTTGATAGTTAATCTAGTCTTCAAAAGTCTTGTCTTTCCTCTACAGAAAATACCTCATTAATAAATATGTGTGTGTATGTATGTATATATATATATATATATATATATATATATATATATATATATATACATATACATATACACACACTTTTGTGCTTAAACCTTTAACTGGTGCTGTAGTTTGTGTCAAAATAAAGTAGGATATACACTTAACGGCCACTTTATTAGGTACACCTTGCTAGATCCCTCCCCTTTTCGCCCTGCAGAACCACTGTCTAAAAGGTGGTTTGCATGTACGGTTTAATATCTCATCAGGCAACAGGATATGATGGGTTACACAGTTTTGGTGAAAATCTCCTGCAGACACACTGATCGTTGGGACAGGCACGTATGTTGAATCCACATGTTTTTTTGGCCCCATGCAGGAGCAGAGGACAGTCTGTGGCTGAACCATCCATGAAAGAGTTAGTGTCTTTCCAGGGAATAAATCCAGCCCACTCCAGCCCTGCATCCTCCTCCTCCTCCTCCTCCTCCAGTGAAGGCTGTACAGCTGGCAATTTACAGACAAAATAACACTGAAAGGAGTAATTTGCTGCTGTGTGGACGGCTGCACCGCAAATTGGACCTGTGTTTGATTGAGGGGATGAAGTAGCAGGGGTGCAGAAGGACATTTATTCACCTTTTGTCTTTGTGGGCTCAGTTTCTAAACATCTGGACCCAAGTTTGAGACTCAGCCTCTCCAGCTCCCTCTCCACTGGAACCGTTATAACCTCCTCACACTGGCACTGTAAGGTAAAGCTGATTATTTCACACAATTTATCTGAGATTTTCTTTTCCTGATCGGAATAAAAGAGCTGCAATCACGTGTCAGTTCCAATAAGTAAAAGAGAAAGATAACTGGTTTTAATGTTCTAAAATGTGTTCCAACTTTATCAAGATCTCATGCTTTGGTGAAACAGACTGTTTCTCTGAGCAGTATAAGAATGAGCAAGATGAGGAAAAATGTGAGGAATGTTGTACCTGGAAAGTCAAATAGGAGTCTGAATGGTCGGTGGTATGCTGCTGATCTGTGGTCTGGATTAGACGATGTGAGATTAAGGAAATTGGTGCCGCTTTATACTTTTTATATAACTTCATTAACCTCATTTAACCTCTTTTTATTATTAATCTTTCTTTATCCAGGAAGTTGTTTCAAAGTCTCAAAATATTAACATATACACAAAACCAAGACCTGCTTATAGTAATTGTTAGATATTATGTAATTGGGAATCATTTAACAGACAAGCCAATAATTGGATTTCTAACTAGTGATGGTTGAAACAAATAATTATATTTAGCGATGCACGATATTGTACTTTTTGCTGATATCTGATATGCCGATTTACCTGGAGTGCTCAGGCCGATAACCGATATTGATGTACATATATATATTTTTTCCCTGTGCCCAATTGCAGAGATAATTTAGTCTCTTTTGTAGTGAGGGTGACATTGTATTTTTCATACCCATGGATCATCTGCCTCCATCTCCCCCTGTCCCTCATGTCCTCTTCCACTTTGGCAATGTTCTTTTCAGTGATCCGCATATTTGATTTGGAAAATAACTTCCAATATCTTTATTCATAACTCTTTTCTAATGATTCTGTAAATATACATGTATTTATTAGTTAAAAAGTGCCATAAAACAGTTAATACATGGCTTTTTGGTCCAGATGCAGTACAGCTGTTTTTCTGTTATGTTAATGGTTAAGAAAGACAGGACCGGAGCCAGGCGGATAATACTTTGTGAAAAGTTGCTCTTGTTAATAGCTTGTTAGGACATTACAGTGTTGGGTTAGGGTTTGAGATGTGTATTTGGACCCTTGTTTACAGCAACAGAAGGAGAGAGCCAACAAAGCCAGAAGAACTTTCTGAAAAAATATTAGGACATTAAAGTGGCTAATTTCTCTGTTGACTCTGGCTGAGTTATATCCTTCCTGTGTTTTAGTTTGAGATGTGTATCTGGACGCTTGTTTACAGACAAATTAGTTGAAGCAGCAGAAAGAAAGAGAGCGAGAACTTTCTCAAAATTCACTTTTCTTGATCTGAAGCAAACGCTGATGTATCACTCAGCATTTATCTTTAAATCCGGCTCCGTCCAACTCTCTGTGATGTGGCTCACGCTCATAGTGACTGCTTTAGGTCTTCAGTTTCCTAAAAAAAGATCCTGTGAGGTCAACAACAACCTGCAGCGAGGAAGGAAAACTCTCCTCAGTGGCCCGGGGAACTTTCACTACCCTTTTATTTTCAGTCTACGAACCCACAAGGTCCAGACCTCTGGTAGTCATTAGCAAACAGACTGAGTGTGTGTGTGTGTTTTGTGGTAGTGTGTACATGCAGCGTCTCGGGGATAAGACCAAAGTGTTTGAGCTTTTCTCTGTATGTTGAATAAAAGCAGGAACTGCTGCCTGCTCGACTTGAACCTTCCATGTGACCTGATTCATGACAGCATTGGTACAGAGAGTTCTTCAATGAGAGGGAGGAGAGAGAGAGAGCTGGATGAGTATGTGTGAGAGAGAGAGAGAGTTGTTTGGTTTGAATTAGTAGAATTGGACGTTATGAAAGTATTTCCTGTGCTGAAATTGGATACTAGTGAGTCTGTGTCAGCTAATGTGATGGAGTTGCTTTGTTACAAAAGCTGCAGAGTCACCAGTTATTGCGAAATAACCATTTGTTTCACTTTATAATACAATATTGTTCATATCCAAGTCTTTGTTTATGCAGTTTGGCACAGTTTTCCACTGGATAACTGCAGTGTGTTGGTCTGTCTTGAAGGGTATTGAACATGGCTCCTGTTTTCATCGGTTTATACTTTACAGTTAAAGAGGTTGGTCTGAGTGAGGTTATTCATTCATTCATTAATTTTCTACCGCTTTATCCTTCACACGAGAAGACAAAGTTTTTTGTTCCGCCAGTGTCAGCTGGGAACAGCTCCAGTGACCTGCAATCCCCGTGTGCAGGATAAAGCGGTAGGCGATGGATGGATGGACGTAGAGTTCCTGTTCCGTGTGGACAGGGCTTGGGAAGTCTAGAAAACTACCAGAAAGCAGAGAAATAGGGCTTTGCGCCCATATACTTGTCATTACGGTAACCCCTCGGGACTTCTGCGGAACGACCGTCCAATCACAGATGAGATTCACCGGCGCGTCACACGTTTGTGACGTCAGTTTCTCAGTACCGTAATTCCTAAACGGTTGAATAACTGCCTGATATTGAAAAAAGTCGGAAAGAAGTGACCCTCAAGGTTTAAGAAATGAAAAACATGTAGCCCTCTACTGCTTCGGCTCAAACATACTGGCTCAGATTTAAAATTTCTGCTCAGTGTGAACGTGTGGGGCCTTCCATTCGCCGTCAAGCTGGACTCAGACGACGCAGTCAGTCACGGACATGAGTTGGAACGGAACCATAAGTTTGTGTTTTCTGTACAAACACATCACACTAGTGTGCTTGTGTCTCTGGAGGGACGACCCCCCCCCTCCACACTTGCTAAAAGCTAAGGAGTGTAGCTGTTACATTATCAATAGTGGGCTTCTGTTAGTGTCCAGTCCCGACCAGAGCTGTACAGGGAAGGTTAACGTGGCTCGTTGAATGGAAAGAATATGTATGAATGGCACCATACTGAAAAACGTTTACTGTAACAGAAAGCGACGGAATGGTACAAACAAACTGGGAAATGCAGCCGTTAATCTCATTGGCGTAAACACGTCCAGCCTGATTGTGTGGTCATCAGAGCCCACGCATTCTTCTCCACTCCAGCATCAGAGTCTGAGAAGGGAGCAGATGTTTCAGATCAGACTGCTGCAGCAGCAACTCGACACGGTCACATCAGTCCTACGTCCACATGTCGAGAATATTTCCACCACCTCTCAACTACGGCTGTTTTTGGAAATATGTGAGGTCCCCGGTTCTCAAACTGTGGTACGTGTACCGCCAGTGGTACTCGAGCTTCCTCTGGAAGAAATACTGTTCTATTTTGACCACAGTCCCCGGAAAAGTGCTCCCTCATTTGTAGGGTAAAGCGGTAGAAGATAGATGGAGGATGATGAGAGAGCAAATTATCTTATTGGAAACACCTCGACCTATTTACACCACAGTATTTTGGTGTAAAGGGTTCTCAAACTTTTTATTCCCACTGCATTAGGCAAACACGGCATCTTTTTAAAAAAAAAAACATGTAGAATATCAAAATCTAAAGATTATACTAATACAGAGTCAGGTTTGGTTCCTTTTGGGTCATAAAAAAGTATAATAGTAACTTTCGTACCCACAAATCCAGGTGTGGACTCTGAACTTGTAGACAAGGATTTTTGTTTATTTTTCGTTAGTTTCTTTAATAATATGTTCTCTCGCTTAATGTTGCGTTCCAGTTGTAGTCGGAAGTCGGAATTTCTGAGTTCCTAGTCTGAAGTTTCAATTGCTAACCTGAAATTGTTGTCTTTTCTGTTCCTTCATGTGCAGCTGACGTAATGGAGAAGTCAAGGCGTGGGCATCGGTTAGCGTTCAGCCTCCTGTTTGGGTTGTGGTTACCTTGCTGTTTAACTCAGACCACGCCATCAAACGCAGCCGCGACGACACCGACGCCTGCTCCGTCCCCTCAGGCGCAGACGGAGCGACTGAAGGTCAGACTGGCCGGATACCCCCGCAAACACAACGAGGGTCGGATAGAGCTTTTCTACAAGGGAGAGTGGGGAACCATCTGTGACGACGACTTCTCCATATTTAACGCCAACGTGCTCTGCCGCCAGCTGGGCTTCGTGACGGCCACAGGATGGACGCACAGCGCCAAATATGGCAAGGGCCAAGGTACGAGTTCCATATTTGCTTTAATACGTATTTGCGTTTATCTCCATGGATGTCAAACTGTGGTACGTGTACCAGCAGGAGTACTCAAGCTTACTTGAAGGAAAATCAGAAATACTGTTCTACAGTATCGACACGGCAGCAAATGCTGTGATTGTAGTCTTGAGACATGAACATCACCTAAGGTGCAGTGTGGACAAAAAAACCCAAAACAACTCAGATTGGTAGATGGTAAACATGCTAAATATTTACCATCTTGTCCAATAAAATGAAAGCTAGCTAGATTGTCCTCTCCAGGTTTGGGACGGATTACTTCCCACAGGATCCACACTCACAGTTTTCTGTCTTGTTCAGGCAAAATCTGGCTGGACAATGTCCAGTGCGGTGGAGGTGAGAAGAGCATCGAAGCGTGCAAGTCTCGCGGCTGGGGCAACAGCGACTGCACTCACGACGAAGACGCCGGAGTCGTGTGCAAAGACGAGAGGATTCCCGGCTTTTCGGACTCCAACGTTATCGACGTAAGTTACCGAAATAGATGTTTACATGATTATATGATAGTGTTTAAAACTATTAGAAGTCTATAAAGACGTCAGTAGCCAATTAACTTGGCGCTGATGTTAGGTAGTTACTGCTCCACAGCTTATAGACACCTAGAGGTTAAAGACACATGGAAGATGTTAAATCTATGTGAGGCTGTTAAACACCTGGAGATGATTAGCTCCGCTCTACACCAGGTGTCTGAATGTGTTAAAAACAGTAGCCTCGCTTTCCTGAGGTGACGCAGTGAGGTGGAGCAGATTTATGACGTGAAGGTCAATTTGCTCCTTTTGTGCAGCAGCCGGCAATGCACCTCTGTTGAACAGTTGTACACTCTTTACTTTTTTTCTCCCAGAAGTAAAAATCTAATTCATTTTACACATAGAAATGTTCATTATCAACAAGATTGCAAATTAATGTTATTAGGGCTGCAGCGATTCACTGATGAATGATTCATCCATTCATTTTCTACCTTCTTCACGTGTGGAGGTGGAGTCAATCCCGGTCAACATAGGGCAAAAAAGGTGGGGTACACCCTGGACACGAACAACCGTTTACTCTCACACTCACACCGATGGTTGAGTTTAGTGTCCAATTCACCTAATCCCCAAATTTGCATGTTTTTGGTCTGCAGAAAGGTCCTTGAACCGTTCCTAACCTGTGACCAACTTGCTGTGAGGCAACTGCTTCTTAAACGTTCATTCATTGACTGCATATAAGTCTTTTGGTTTTCCAGAAGAGGCCAACCTGGAAGTAACAATACATTAAATAGCCACCAGGGGGCAATTTTGCTGGTTGCAAAAATGACCCTACTAATGTCAGTAAGCATTTGTCTGATGAGATAGTGGTCTTACTCAGTAGACTTCTGCAATATAACATGATGGAATTTTTGTAAATTAAAAATTGGAATTCAAAATGTATTAGGTGACACATGTGGCCCATTTGTGCACAATTTTAGCGTTTTACCAAACACAACAAATCAATAAATCTAGGAAATAATGCACTGATTTAATCGATAATGAAAGCGTTTGCAGCTGTAGCCCCGTTATATGCTCTCGTAGAAGCAAATTCATGATGCAAGACAAAATCAGGCCCATCCCATTCATTATCATTTATACCTCTATGAAATGAACCAATGCAAACCATAAGAGTTGAATTAAATGGCTGTATTTTTCCACTCATTCACACATTTTGTCATTTTGCCAGTTTGGGAGATTCTGGAGTCCAGACCTCATCCTATCACAGCCTTTAACAAGTGTCTGTGTGGCTCACAGATGTGAGTGGAAACTACGTGCGCCGCAATCGACTGCACTGTTCTGCCAGAGACACTGACTTCTCTTCCCTCTTGGCTCTCCTCACGCGTGTGCACGGAAGAATTCTGTGTTTGGTTTTCACTGAGGTTTGCAAAGTGTAAATCTACAATAAAACCATAATTATACAACGTAGAATTATAACGTCCATCCTCCCTGTTTGTGCCAATGAAGGTGCTTGATTTCCAGGACTTTTCCCACACAGTGTTTTTATTCACATGCTGATAATGGACGGCTGAATGTGAATGATCTGTCGTGTGTGAGTGCAGCAGCCTCCCTGGATAAATAAACAGTGTAAACTGATGGAGACTCTGGCTGAGCTGTTTCCAGCTGGTCATTATTTTTACATTTTTCCCCTCCTCTGAAGTTTGATTATGAAACAGACTGCTCTGAGGTCAACAAGGCTAGACTGGGGTTTCCATTAGTCTACCACTGGAAACTGACTGAATGAATTAATTAATGAATGAGGCATTCCTGGTATATAGTAAAAAGTATGTTTATACAATATGCTTAAAAATGTGATTTCGGCTGCATTCTAAATTGCCACCAAATCTGTAATCCGGATCAGATCTGTATGAAACTTAATCTCATGGAGGAGTGTCTGATCATGCATACACATACCACATTTCGTTCAAATTTGATGATAATTTGACCCGTTATAAGAGATAGAGTTTTCTTGTGGGTAGATTCTTCACAAAAAGTCAAGAGAATTGCTCCCATTATGTTGCAATTGTGCCTGTTGCTGCAGTTCAGGGTTCGGTCAGATGTGGCCTAGGTCTGTGATTGCAACCATTTTATTGCCTTTCCCAAAATAAATCACATAACGGAAGTGGGTCACTGCAAAGCTGGCAATCAGAGAACGTCACGTTTACCACGTATGAGCTGTTAGTGTGAGGTTTAGACCTAGAATTACTCACTGTAATGGCTCTGACTCATGGTGTAGTCTGCTAATCTGACGTTCAAACAGGTCTGTGTTGGATGCCAGTGGAAATATATGGGGGATTCAACCTTTAAAAAAGCCCAAACAAAAGATTTAAATCAGTTTTTCTCCATTAAAACCAATTCCAATGAAAGAATATTTATTTCATGATAATTACGTACTATTCATGTTATAAATGCTTCATTTTCTCCGTCATTACAGGCCCAAATGGTGGAGAACCGAGTGGAGGAGGTGCGTCTCCGGGCTGTGGTCGGTGGAGCCAAAAAGAAGCTGCCCGTCACAGAGGGAGTGCTGGAGGTGAAGTACAAGGACGGCTGGGCCCAGATCTGTGACCTGGGATGGACGCCCAAAAACAACCACGTGGTCTGTGGCATGCTGGGATTCCCTAATGAGAGGAAGGTCAACAAGAACTTCTACAAGTGAGTGACTCACTTTAAATCTAATCGCCTGTACGTATTCTGCAAGAACAGAGAAATGTGTTCTCTCTCCCTGGGCTGTGAGAAAAGAATGACATCATTATTTGCTTGCAGCCCTGGTTCTTCTGGGAGTTCTTGCAGCTTGTTCTTGACACATCAGCAGACCTCAGAAGTCTTGTATGGTGTCCGACAACTAGTGTGTGATTGGCCAGAAATTTGAAGTGGGCGTGGTTAATGTGGAAATGTTGCTGTCATTCCCTGAGAGGGCTTTCACTCTGATGTGGATTCATGAGGCTAAAGCTGCTCATCAATAATCAGCAGCCATCTTGCGTTTTAGTTTGTCTTTTGCCACGTTATACCAAAGGAAAACAAATCATTGAGAGAGTGTTTTGTTTTTCAAAACATTATGGACATTTGGGCATTTTCAATGTTCCAAATTTAAAGAACAAGGATTATGTAACAAAATTAACGTATGCTAGTTTATGCTAGACTGTCTAATCTAAGAGCCTTTGCACATTAACCGCAATGTGAATAAATTACACAAAAATTATTGATTTTGATGCTTCATTCACTGCAGTTAAGCAAAGGAATGATAAAGAACAGTGAAGAAAAATAACCTTTGTCTAGTGAAGATGAGCTGGTGCTCAGTTATGCCTTAATGTAATTACGGTAACACTTTATATTAAGGAAAACATATTCACATATTAATACCTGCTTAATAATGACTAATAAAGGGCTAAAAAACCAAAACAATTGTAGTGATTTTAAGATAGTATTACCTCAGTATTAACAAGAATTGATGGGTTTTACTGGTGATACTGAAGGAGATTCCGCGCTACACCACCACGTTGCTGGATTTTGAACAGCTGGAATAGCTCAGTAATTGTCATCAACGAGTGGTGACATAAAGTCTGTAACATAATGAACTGAAAACCTGTGGAATTTCAAATATGCTGTTCACCACTGACCCTCCAGTTGTGTGTCTGAGTGTGTGTGTGTGCGTGTGTGGGCAGTATAAATGTGTGTACAGTGTTTGCATGTCATCTCTCCCCTGTATGTGATGGAATGTGGCCGTCTCACTGTTGCAGACATCTGAAAAAGCGTGCAGCTGAGAAGGTCTCCAGGCCAAAGGTTAATGTTTCAGCCGGTAGAAGGTACACAGTCACAGGAAAAACCCACTGTCTTCACTTCCCTGTTTCTCTAGTTTCCACAGTGGGTTTTCCTCCTGTTGGTGTAGATTAAAATCATTTGGCTCCTGTTTCTAGTTAGCCCTCTCTGTCATATCATATTATGACGACGTGCAGCATGTGAATGGGTTGTGTAATTAGAATTTATGCTGCTCTAACGTCAGGTTTTCTATTTCTCCGGGTTAGTTTTCTGTTCATTTATTTAGTTTTCCACAATTCCTGTGACATGGCACAGATTTACAGGCTGATCACAAGGAAACGGTTTCATAACAATCTGGAATGACAAAACAATGTTACCAAATTCTGTCTTTTTGTGAGGCCCTTGTCGATATGTGCCATGTCAGCAACTGAGGCATACTTTTCTCACAAAATCTGAAAACCCCTTTCCTCATTATGGTTTGCTTTTTTGGAGGTGGTATGTAACTTTTAATCGTGGGTTCTTCCACTGAAATACTCATAAAACCTATGATTACCATTACTTTTTTTTGACAATTAACAAGGTCCTGCTGTTGGAAATAAAACACCAAATGTCTTACCACTTACATATTTTGTAAGCTTTCTTATCTTTCTTCAACTACTGTCTGGTGAGAAGGCACTGACAGACTCGTCTGAATTTGGTTTTTATCATTAAACCGCTTTAATTTCAGTCACCTCTCATAAAAACCTGACTGAATTTAAAGCTCCTGTAAACAGTAATACAAGAATTGCCATAATGTGCTACTGTATTTGAACTACAGTCACATTCTGCTTTGGAATAACACTAAAAGCATAAAACTAATCTGTATTTTCACACCCACCTTATCAGTGTTATTACATCCCACCCGAACAAAAAGCAATGCCATACGTTAATAATGAATCAATGTTGTAACTTGAAGTTCACATTGGCACAGTAGAAAAACTAAAATCTGAATATTTCTACTAACGAACATGTACATTTGTTATTTATGGTCATTGGTATATGGACACTGTTTTACAATTCACTAAGAGGTTGTTGTTTGCAGGCCAGAAACCATTATAGTAATTGTTAACACCCTTTTTTTGCTTAAATTATGAAAAATGTTCCTAGCTCAAAAGTGCACAAACTGTAAGTGGTTTGCATAGAAGAGAGTGTGTCCACATACTTATGACCATGCAGTGTATGTCAACCTGCGCTGATTAAATGTAAATATTTATTCCTTCATTTTAAAGGTTTTTTACTATCTGCATTGTAATTCTTACACACTGGACCTTTAAGTGATGTCATTCTTTGTCATATTTGTGTGTCTTTTAACCTACATTTAAAAATGATGTTTCATTTTAACAAATCTGAGTCTTATACCAGTATTATACTATACTGAGAATTACATGTTTTTTCATGTGGCTAACTGAACCATGTTCTTTCTGGCATTACAACCACATTTTTTTAAACATAATTGTACATCGTTTACCCTCTGTTCCTATTGTTTGTTTGTTTTCTTTTCCTCTTTTGTCACCTTGTTTTCACTTCCTCAATGTGCAGTCTAACCCGTGTTTACTTTACAGGCAGACACCCAAAGCTAAAGCTAACCCTAAGTCTAAACAGAGCAGCCCTGGCAAAAGGTAATCTGAGGATAAAAAAAGTTCAGTGGGTAAATTCAAGCTGTCTGAAAACACTCAAACACATACTGCTTCCACAGACCTCACAAACAACACACTGATTTAAGGGTGGGGGGGGGGATAACAGATAAATAGCTAATTATCTTAGCCACATTCATTCCCTCTAGTCTGGGCCCCACCTCCACATGTGTCTTTAGCCTGTGGTTAGCCCCTATTTTGGTTACAAAGAGACATTTGCTTTAGAATTAGCTTAACTTAGCATAAATGCAACAAAATGGAGGGAAAGTTACCCCGAATTTGTCCAAATTTAACTAGGCTGTAGCTAGGCTAGGTAGCTTAACAGTTTCCAATGTTTGTTTTAAGCTAAGTTAGCTTGAACTGATAGGCTCCAGCTACTTAAGTGGTATCAATATTTTCATTTATCTCTTAATCTTATTTCACAATATTTGATATCTTTATAATGATATAATGATGATGTTTTCAAATGTATTGTTTTGTCCACAAACCAAAATGATTCTCTTTTTTTAATGATTTCTTTGTTATGTTTTGAAAACAAATCAAATCAAAATAAATGACAATTAATTTAGTAATTGATTAATGGAGTAATTGTTTTAGCCCTATTGTAACTTGACTGGGTAATGTTTATTTTTATAATAGAGTTCAGGACAAAACTAAGCCGCAAAAAGTGTGATTTCTCTGTGGAAAGATTATTATTTCATTACTTTGTTTAATTCATTCGTTCATTTGTGTGACCAATGTATTTACAAATATCTTAATGTGTTTCCTGTAATCATTCTTTCATGTATTTAATTTTTTTTTCTAAAGACTGAACTTTAAGGACAATAAAGTAATCAATTTGATATTTAACGTCTTATCCCCGGCCTTGCTGCTGTCCTGCAGGTTATATTTGGAGCGTCAGAAGAGCCACTTCCGCATCCACTCTGTGGCGTGTACGGGCACAGAGGTGCACCTGGCCGCCTGCCCACTGGAGTTCTACAAGCCAAACGCCACATCGCTGTGTGAGGGTGGCCAGGCAGTGGTCGTCAGCTGCATGCCAGGACCGCTCTTCATGCCAAACACTGGCTTGAAGAAGAAAATCAAAATATCGGTAACATTGATTTTATCCTTCTCTGTACTCAGAGTGAGCAAGTCAAAATTCCCTGCATGTTTAATTTAATTATTATAACACACAACGAGACAAAGTTACATTTGTATGTTTTGTAAATTCAGTTTAAATCAATTTTATTTCATTCACTTATGTCATGGAAGTTGAAATAGGTGTGTAAACATATTTGATGAGTGTGAAAAATAAGTGTAGATTAAAAGGATATTATTGACAGGACTGGGCTCATACAGTTCTCAGAGACAGGTGGAAAAACCAAATATTAGCCACTTATCAATAGGATCACTTAATAAAATCTGCACTTCCTTTAATGTACACTTCCTTAAACACATTTCACACTTAATTGTGTCATAAGACAGCATTTTTTAGCCTGAAACTGAAGTTTATAAACTGTTCACTATCCAGCACTGAACGCCATAGAGAAAAACTATGTTTTTAGCTCAAAGAAACACATGCACTCCTGGTCTACTGCTGCCTCATTTGGTAAATTTGTGGCACTATACGAAAGCCGAATGAAGCATTTCAAACACTGAATTCACATCATTACACATTTCAACTTACGGATGAAGGCAGCGGTGGCTCAACAATTGCTGAATGCTGTGATTTAAATCACTGATTTTCTTTATGGACTCTGGTGCAGGAGAGTGAGCGGTTGACAAACTCCAGTTTCCTGCCGGAAAAGGCTGTGTAACAGTGAGAAAAATAACAGCACACCTTCAAAAACCCAAACTATCCCATAAAAGTATAATTGTGTGTGTGTGTGTGCTGATTTTCTAGACCAACGTGAGACTGAAGGGCGGTGCCAAGGTGGGCGAAGGCCGTGTGGAGGTGTTGAAGAACAACGAGTGGGGATCAGTGTGTGATGATCGCTGGAACCTGCAGTCCGCCAGCGTCGTCTGCAGGGAACTCGGCTTCGGCAGCGCCAAGGAGGCTCTCACTGGATCTCGCATGGGACAAGGTTAGGAATATTTTTTTTTTATGTATTTAATCTGCATTTAACCATGAAGAAAATGCAGTGAGAATAGAAAATTGTCTTTTACCAGCAGTGAGGTAGACATGACAAGGTTACAACCATTCAAACATAGAGCATACAGAATACAACATTGAACACAACATACAAACCTATCTTCGTGAGGACATTTTGACCTTGTGGGGACATTTTGTATGGTCCCCCCCATCTTTAAAGGGCTTCTTCAGGGTTAAGAGCCAGGGAATGCATTATGTCAAAACAATTTTGTGTGTGCTTGTGTGTGTTCCTCATTAGTAACTCCTTTCCAGAAAATGGAGGTACGTGTCATGTGTGGATAAACTGTCCTGAGATTCCTCCTACGTAGAAACAAGCAGTCTTTTGAGGGGCAGCTGTTTGTGTGTGTGTGTTCTTCATGATTTCCTCCACAGGGGAAGTTGGCTGCAGAGACCGGTCACAGGTTCTCTTTGAGACAGCCAGCGTACCTGCTCTGTGCTCACATGGATGTCAAACCACCACCTGACCGAGTAAGCCCACAAAACTTTCCTGAACGTGGGTGCAGTCAGAAACCAAGGCAGCTGAAGGAATTCCTTTCATAACACAATTTCATAATACAGTCACCTCATGGTGCTCGTTTACAGAGTGAAGGAACAGTAACATGTATACTTAAACTTAACATTTAGCTATAGAAATGTTCCATTTTCTAAGTATATGCAGCATTAATTTACACTCTTCATGGAAACAGATATTTTTGCTTAGTGAAATGAAGAATTTCCTGCTTTAGATGCCTTCTTGCTTATGTTCTGAGCACTAAAGGCTGCACTAATAAATTTGTCAATGCTCGATGGACAGTGTGGAGGATTTCACCTGTGCAAAGTATCCTTTTGTTTTGTTTTCGCTGAAGGAGAACATGTAAGTTAGCTGATTTTTACTTTTACATGAGGTATAATTGGAATCACTGTAAACAGAATCTGATTGTAATTGTGGCCTGTGATTAGTTGCCGTTGTTTAAATGACAAGATGAGAAACTTGATGCATGGGAATCCAAGGAAAAAGACACAGGAGCAGTCGTAAAATTTAATCTTTTCAAATATACTGTACCTCACAGGGCCGGGCCCAAGGGATAAGTGGACTAAGCGGCTACAGGGTGTGTGCTGTGGAAAGGCTTTGTCTAACCTCCGGGCTCCCGTTGTCTGTCTTTTGTCCAGGAATGGGTCCGATCTACATGAACGAGGTGAAGTGCATCGGTCAGGAGAAGTCCATCTGGAACTGCCCCTTCAAAAACATCACGTCCGAGGGCTGTATACACACGGAGGACGCCGCCGTGCGATGCAACATACCCTACATGGGCCTGGAGAACTCGGTCAGGGCTGAACCTCCTTCCTCCTTCTTCTTTAAATTGTTAGGAAAAATGTTAGGATAGTTTAAGATGTTCTGTGTTGTTTTACTGTGTTGATTTGTCTTTTAATTGAGTTCCTCGCTGATCTGAACCATCTCCTCCTTTTGTCCTAACATATGAGATTCACAGCTGCTAATCGCAGAAATCTCATATTTTTTACTCTAAACTAAATTCTCCACTGCTATCAGGAAAAAAGTTTGTCTAAAATTGACTAATTGTTATTGTTTTAATTGTCCGTAGACTGTATTTAAAAACGGACATGGTATTTTCAATTTTCTAGATGAGGCCAACCCAGAAAAAAACAGTATATTATATAGCCACAAGGGGGCGACACAACTGGTTGGTTTGACTGGAAGACTGTGGAAAAACGAGTCTGGTAACGTCTGTAAACAGCTAATTTAAGTCAATTTTGTAAGCTATGTTCCCATTTAGAGAAAAATAAACGATAAAGTTGGTCCAATAGGTGCCTGATAGATAAAAATCTGGTCAAATTGCAAAATTTGAGGCTTCACAGTAATAGTTTGTTTTGGAAAATCAAGCCTACGTCCATTTTTATTTACACTCAAGAAAATACCTTTTTTTCCTGACAGCAGTGTTTGCTCTTTAACACTGAGTTTTTCTGGTTTAACAGTTCATGTTATACCAGATTATACTTGTCTATGTTTCCTGTAAACACACACAGAGTGAAGGCTATGAAAAACAAAATACCACCTGTGAGGTTGTATTTGTTTTAAAAAAAATCCAGCCCGGCTCTTGTGTGTCTGTGCGCTCTGCTCTCTAACTCCTCGGCTCCACACAGATCCGACTCACAGGTGGACGGACCCGTTACGAGGGACGCGTGGAGGTCCTGGGTTTGGACTCTAACGGGACAAAGGGCTGGGGTCTGATCTGCGGGGAGAGCTGGAGCATGAAGGAGGCTATGGTGGCCTGCAGGCAACTGGGCCTAGGCTACGCTAACCAGGCCCTGCAAGTAGGTCATTAACACCACAGGGGCAACTCTGACCAGTCGGTTGTCTTTGGGACTACTTTACATATGCAAATATAATATACTGTCAACTCTGTGTGTGTTAAACTATATCCATTTTGAATTCATATAGCTAGGGTTCAGGGCTTTTGAAGTGGTTATGTGATGTGTTGATACATTATCAACATTAATTTAGCAGATTATGCTGCTGAAAAGACACTCACTCTGGCTAATAAAATGGTTGCCAGCAGGGACAGAATGGAAAACAGATTTAAGCCACTTAAACAAATTAAAATTTACAAGTCTACGGCAACTTAAAAATATGTTTGCCGCTTGTTCTTAAAAAGTTACTTTTAACCGCTATCTCGCCAAGTCCATAGAGAAAATCAACGATTTTATTTCACAGCAAGCAGAAGTCTTGTATCCTATGGCGCCTGCATCAGTAAGTTAAAATCCGTCATCTTGTGACTTCTGTGTTTCAAATCGTTACCAAACAAGGCAGCAGTAGACAAGCGGCTCCTGTGTCCTTGTGAGATAAAATTGCTGATTTTCTCTATGGACTTTGGTGTGGGAAAGTTTGTGGTTCACACAGTTCTCTGGAAAAAGGCTGAAATAAAGTGCCAAACATATTCTTAAGCTATCACACTAGGTGTAGATTTTAATAGGAAAACCTTTTGTTAAGTGGCTCAAATAATGTGTTTTTTCCTCCCGTCCATAATGATGTCAATGCCTCCTGCAACCACACTTCAAAAACATCTAATGGATCCCTTTAAACTCAGCTATAAACCTAAATTGTCTGGAATATACTTGGAGAATGATTCATGCACCAGGGTGTGACAGTATGTTATAATTTCTCCATATGGTGTAGATGCTTCTTTTCCTTCATGGAAGAGCCTGCTCCGTGTGGGCAGAGCAGCCACACATGAAGTTTCTAATCAAACCACCGCAAGAGCCGAGTGAGTGGTGACCTCATCTCACTGGAAGCCACATTAACATTTTCCTCGCGCGTTAAACTTTAACCAAACATGCTGCTTTAACGACTCCTCCTCCGCTGCTCCGGACGAGACTGTGAATGTGAACGCGGTCAGGTTTTTGTAGCCGAGACAGTTCAGAGACAGGACAGGAAGTGTGCCCTCCCCCTCACTGACTCCCAGCAGGACGTCTCTGCAGATCCGGATAGTGGGCGGCCGCAGCAATTATGAAGGCCGCGTGGAGGTTCAGGTTGGGTCCAAGTGGGGCACAGTGTGCAGCACAGGCTGGACCACAAGGGAAGCCATGGTGGCTTGCAGGCAGCTAGGGCTCGGCTACTCCATGCATGCCATCACTGTAAGTAGACGCAGAGAGTTTAATCACAGAGATTTGTTTCACATAATGTCATAGATTGTCAAGATGAATTAAAATGGGAACCTTTGAGTAATTCATCTAAATGAATACAATTTCATACAAATTTG